>NW_026609011.1:0-43966 GCF_029499605.1 Hyla sarda | reverse complement strand
TGAGGCGACCCCTCCATTATACATCTATAGAGGAGGAGGAGGAGGAGGCGACCCTCCATTACATCTATACAGGAGGAGGAGGAGGAGACCCCTCCATTATACATCTATACAGGAGGAGGAGGAGACCCCTCCATTATACATCTATACAGGAGGAGGAGGAGACCCCTCCATTATACATCTATACAGGAGGAGGAGGAGACCCCTCCATTATACATCTATACAGGAGGAGGAGGAGACCCCTCCATTATACATCTATACAGGAGGAGGAGGAGACCCCTCCATTATACATCTATACAGGAGGAGGAGGAGACCCCTCCATTATACATCTATACAGGAGGAGGAGACCCTCCATTATACATCTATACAGGAGGAGGAGACCCTCCATTATACATCTATACAGGAGGAGGAGGAGGAGACCCCTCCATTATACATCTATACAGGAGGAGGAGGAGGAGGAGACCCCTCCATTATACATCTATACAGGAGGAGGAGGAGACCCCTCCATTATACATCTATACAGGAGGAGGAGGAGGAGACCCTCCATTATACATCTATACAGGAGGAGGAGGAGGAGACCCTCCATTATACATCTATACAGGAGGAGGAGACCCCTCCATTATACATCTATACAGGAGGAGGAGGAGGAGACCCCTCCATTATACATCTATACAGGAGGAGGAGGAGGAGACCCCTCCATTATACATCTATACAGGAGGAGGAGGAGGAGACCCCTCCATTATACATCTATACAGGAGGAGGAGGAGGAGACCCCTCCATTATACATCTATACAGGAGGAGGAGGAGGAGACCCCTCCATTATACATCTATACAGGAGGAGGAGGAGGAGGAGACCCCTCCATTATACATCTATACAGGAGGAGGAGGAGGAGGAGACCCCTCCATTATACATCTATACAGGAGGAGGAGGAGGAGGAGACCCCTCCATTATACATCTATACAGGAGGAGGAGGAGGAGGAGGAGACCCCTCCATTATACATCTATACAGGAGGAGGAGGAGACCCCTCCATTATACATCTATACAGGAGGAGGAGGAGACCCCTCCATTATACATCTATACAGGAGGAGGAGGAGGAGGAGACCCCTCCATTATACATCTATACAGGAGGAGGAGGAGACCCCTCCATTATACATCTATACAGGAGGAGGAGGAGGAGAGAGGAGACCCCTCCATTATACATCTATACAGGAGGAGGAGGAGGAGACCCCTCCATTATACATCTATACAGGAGGAGGAGGAGGAGACCCCTCCATTATACATCTATACAGGAGGAGGAGGAGGAGACCCCTCCATTATACATCTATACAGGAGGAGGAGGAGACCCCTCCATTATACATCTATACAGGAGGAGGAGGAGGAGACCCCTCCATTATACATCTATACAGGAGGAGGAGGAGGAGACCCCTCCATTATACATCTATACAGGAGGAGGAGGAGGAGGAGACCCCTCCATTATACATCTATACAGGAGGAGGAGGAGGAGACCCCTCCATTATACATCTATACAGGAGGAGGAGGAGGAGACCCCTCCATTATACATCTATACAGGAGGAGGAGGAGGAGGAGGCGACCCCTCCATTATACATCTATACAGGAGGAGGAGGAGGAGGAGGAGACCCTCCATTATACATCTATACAGGAGGAGGAGGAGAGAGGAGACCCCTCCATTATACATCTATACAGGAGGAGGAGGAGGAGACCCCTCCATTATACATCTATACAGGAGGAGGAGGAGACCCTCCATTATACATCTATACAGGAGGAGGAGGAGGAGGAGACCCCTCCATTATACATCTATACAGGAGGAGGAGGAGGAGACCCCTCCATTATACATCTATACAGGAGGAGGAGGAGGAGGAGACCCCTCCATTATACATCTATACAGAAGGAGGAGACCCCCTCCATTATACATCTATACAGGAGGAGGAGACCCCTCCATTATACATCTATACAGGAGGAGGAGGAGGAGGAGGAGGAGGAGACCCCTCCATTATACATCTATACAGGAGGAGGAGGAGGAGGAGACCCCTCCATTATACATCTATACAGGAGGAGGAGGAGGAGGAGGAGACCCCTCCATTATACATCTATACAGGAGGAGGAGGAGACCCCTCCATTATACATCTATACAGGAGGAGGAGGAGGAGGAGGAGGAGACCCCTCCATTATACATCTATACAGGAGGAGGAGGAGGAGGAGACCCCTCCATTATACATCTATACAGGAGGAGGAGGAGGAGGAGGAGACCCCTCCATTATACATCTATACAGGAGGAGGAGGAGGAGACCCCTCCATTATACATCTATACAGGAGGAGGAGGAGGAGGAGGAGACCCCTCCATTATACATCTATACAGGAGGAGGAGACCCCTCCATTATACATCTATACAGGAGGAGGAGGAGGAGACCCCTCCATTATACATCTATACAGGAGGAGGAGGAGGAGACCCCTCCATTATACATCTATACAGGAGGAGGAGGAGACCCCTCCATTATACATCTATACAGGAGGAGGAGGAGGAGACCCCTCCATTATACATCTATACAGGAGGAGGAGGAGGAGGAGACCCCTCCATTATACATCTATACAGGAGGAGGAGGAGGAGGAGGAGACCCCTCCATTATACATCTATACAGGAGGAGGAGGAGACCCCTCCATTATACATCTATACAGGAGGAGGAGGAGGAGGAGACCCCTCCATTATACATCTATACAGGAGGAGGAGGAGGAGGAGACCCCTCCATTATACATCTATACAGGAGGAGGAGACCCCTCCATTATACATCTATACAGGAGGAGGAGGAGGAGACCCCTCCATTATACATCTATACAGGAGGAGGAGGAGGAGACCCCTCCATTATACATCTATACAGGAGGAGGAGACCCCTCCATTATACATCTATACAGGAGGAGGAGGAGGAGACCCCTCCATTATACATCTATACAGGAGGAGGAGGAGGAGGAGACCCCTCCATTATACATCTATACAGGAGGAGGAGGAGGAGACCCCTCATTATACATCTATACAGGAGGAGGAGGAGGAGACCCCTCCATTATACATCTATACAGGAGGAGGAGGAGACCCCTCCATTATACATCTATACAGGAGGAGGAGGAGACCCCTCCATTATACATCTATACAGGAGGAGGAGACCCCTCCATTATACATCTATACAGGAGGAGGAGGAGGAGACCCCTCCATTATACATCTATACAGGAGGAGGAGGAGGAGACCCCTCCATTATACATCTATACAGGAGGAGGAGGAGGAGACCCCTCCATTATACATCTATACAGGAGGAGGAGGAGACCCCTCCATTATACATCTATACAGGAGGAGGAGGAGACCCCTCCATTATACATCTATACAGGAGGAGGCGGAGACCCTCCATTATACATCTATACAGGAGGAGGAGGAGACCCCTCCATTATACATCTATACAGGAGGAGGAGGAGGAGACCCTCCATTATACATCTATACAGGAGGAGGAGGAGACCCCTCCATTATACATCTATACAGGTGAAGTTTCGGGGGCTTCTACAGACTGATCATAAATTATTGTTAGGTTTAGGGCTGAGAAGGAAGAGATTAAAGTGTAACATGTGGGTGTGCGGCCATTTTCTAGTAATAATACCGCTACCACCACCACTCTCTGTGGTAATACTGATACAAATAATAAGAGCTTCATATAAACATGGCCGCAGCCGCCCCTCGCAGTGTTCACCCAGGATGTCGCGGTTTCGTACCTCACAGCTGGAGAGATGTTACCGACACTACAGGAATTCACCATCTGGGAGGTTTTTAGTGGTCGGGAATTCCTGGAATAAGAGACATTTGTTACAAAGCATAAATGGAAGCTATCTCCAGCTTTAGAAGACGTCTACCATTATGTCAGCGTGACCCTCAATGGTTGTGACACTCACTCCTTTATATTCTAGTGACTACACTACGTGCCGCCATGTTATGTGGTCTACATGGAGATCACACACAATAAATATTAGGTGACACTTACGCTGCCGCCGATGGACTGTAGACAAGGGGCACCGGGGGCCGCGTGTTCTCCGTACAGTGCGAGGACAGTGTCAGGTACCGCGGGATGATCACCTGCTGCCCAACCTTGTTGTTGAGGGACAGCGTCACATTGAAGCAGTATCTCTTCAGGTGCAGAATCAGAACCCTGCAGAAGACAGATCCATGAGGACGCCGCTCCGCCTGCGCTTACATAAGAGACACACTCACCGAAGCAACCCGTCTACATAAGAGACACACTCACCGGAGCAACCCGTCTACATGAGAGACACACTCACCGGAGCAACCGGTCTACATAAGAGACACACTCACCGGAGCAACCCGTCTACATAAGAGACACACTCACCAGAGCAACCCGTCTACATAAGAGACACACTCACCTGAGCAACCGGTCTACATAAGAGACACACTCACCAGAGCAACCGGTCTACATAAGAGACACACTCACCAGAGCAACCCGTCTACATGAGAGACACACTCACCAGAGCAACCGGTCTACATAAGAGACACACTCACCTGAGCAACCGGTCTACATAAGAGACACACTCACCAGAGCAACCGGTCTACATGAGAGACACACTCACCAGAGCAACCGGTCTACATTAGAGACATACTCACCAGAGCAACCCGTCTACATGAGAGACACACTCACCGGAGCAACCGGTCTACATAAGAGACACACTCACCAGAGCAACCGGTCTACATAAGAGACACACTCACCAGAGCAACCGGTCTACATAAGAGACATACTCACCAGAGCAACCGGTCTACATAAGAGACACACTCACCAGAGCAACCCGTCTACATGAGAGACACACTCACCAGAGCAACCGGTCTACATAAGAGACACACTCACCTGAGCAACCGGTCTACATAAGAGACACACTCACCAGAGCAACCGGTCTACATGAGAGACACACTCACCAGAGCAACCGGTCTACATAAGAGACACACTCACCAGAGCAACCGGTCTACATAAGAGACACACTCACCGGAGCAACCCGTCTACATAAGAGACACACTCACCGGAGCAACCGGTCTACATAAGAGACACACTCACCGGAGCAACCGGTCTACATAAGAGACACACTCACCGGAGCAACCCGTCTACATAAGAGACACACTCACCAGAGCAACCCGTCTACATAAGAGACACACTCACCAGAGCAACCGGTCTACATAAGAGACACACTCACCAGAGCAACCGGTCTACATAAGAGACACACTCACCAGAGCAACCGGTCTACATAAGAGACACACTCACCAGAGCAACCCGTCTACATGAGAGACACACTCACCGGAGCAACCGGTCTACATAAGAGACACACTCACCAGAGCAACCCATCTACATGAGAGACACACTCACCAGAGCAACCGGTCTACGTAAGAGACATACTCACCAGAGCAACCGGTCTACATAAGAGACACACTCACCAGAGCAACCCATCTACATGAGAGACACACTCACCAGAGCAACCGGTCTACATAAGAGACACACTCACCAGAGCAACCGGTCTACATGAGAGACACACTCACCAGAGCAACCGGTCTACATAAGAGACACACTCACCAGAGCAACCGGTCTACATAAGAGACACACTCACCAGAGCAACCGGTCTACATAAGAGACACACTCACCAGAGCAACCCATCTACATGAGAGACACACTCACCAGAGCAACCGGTCTACATAAGAGACATACTCACCAGAGCAACCGGTCTACATAAGAGACACACTCACCAGAGCAACCGGTCTACATAAGAGACACACTCACCAGAGCAACCGGTCTACATAAGAGACACACTCACCAGAGCAACCCATCTACATGAGAGACACACTCACCAGAGCAACCCATCTACATGAGAGACACACTCACCGGAGCAACCGGTCTACATAAGAGACACACTCACCAGAGCAACCCGTCTACATGAGAGACACACTCACCGGAGCAACCGGTCTACATAAGAGACACACTCACCGGAGAAACCGGTCTACATAAGAGACATACTCACCGGAGCAACCGGTCTACATAAGAGACACACTCACCAGAGCAACCGGTCTACATAAGAGACACACTCACCAGAGCAACCCGTCTACATAAGAGACACACTCACCGGAGCAACCGGTCTACATAAGAGACACACTCACCAGAGCAACCGGTCTACATAAGAGACACACTCACCGGAGCAACCGGTCTACATAAGAGACACACTCACCAGAGCAACCCGTCTACATGAGAGACACACTCACCAGAGCAACCGGTCTACATGAGAGACACACTCACCAGAGCAACCGGTCTACATAAGAGACACACTCACCAGAGCAACCGGTCTACATAAGAGACATACTCACCAGAGCAACCGGTCTACATTAGAGACACACTCACCAGAGCAACCGGTCTACATAAGAGACACACTCACCAGAGCAACCGGTCTACATAAGAGACATACTCACCGGGGCAGCCGGCTGAACTTGTGTATCACCACCGCTGACTTTCCACTGCATTTCTCACAGGAATATTCTACATCTTCCTTCTGTTAAGACAAATATTAATTCACTGCTCAATAAAATATAAAGTGAAGACTTAACACAATGTAACTCAGAGTCACTGACACTTGTGTGAAATCCCACTGTCCACTCAGGAAGAACACTGATTGACAATCAATTTCACATGGGACAGACAACACGTGGAAATTATAGGCAATTACCAAGACACGCAATAAAGGAGTGGTTCTGCAGGTGGTGACCACAGACCACTTCTCAGTTCCTATGCTTCCTGATGTTTTGGTCACTTTTGAATGCTGGAGGTGCTTTCACTCTAGCGGTAGCATGAGACGGAGTCTACAACCCACACAAGTGGCTCAGGTAGTGCAGCTCATCCAAGATGGCACATCAATGCGAGGTATGGCAAGAAGGTTTACTGTGTCAGCGTAGTGTCCAGAGCATGGAGGCGCTACCAGGAGACAGGCCAGTACATCAGGAGACGTGGAGGAGGCCGTAGGAGGGCAACAACCCAGCAGCAGGACTGCTACCTAAGCCTTTGTGCAAGGAGGAGCAGGAGGAGCACTGCCAGAGCCCTGCAAAATGACCTCGAGCAGGACACAAATGTGCATGTGTCCACTCAAACGGTCAGAAACAGACTCCATGAGGGTGGTATGAGGGCGTCCACAGGTGGGGGTTGTATGAGGGCCCGACATCCACAGGTGGGGGTTGTGCTTACAGCCCAACACCGTGCAGGACATTTGGCATTTGCCAGAGAACACCAAGATTGGCAAATTCACCACTGGTGCCCTGTGCTCTTCACAGATTAAAGCAGGTTCACACTGAGCACATGTGACAGACGTGACAGAGTCTGGAGACGCCGTGGAGAACGTTCTGCTGTCTGCAACATCCTCCAGCATGACCGGTTTGGCGGTGGGTCAGTAATGGTGTGGGGTGGCATTTCTTTGGGGGGGCCGCACAGCCCTCCATGTTCTTGCCAGAGGTAGCCTGACTGCCATTAGGTACCGAGATGAGACCCTCAGACCCCTTGTGAGACCATATGCTGGTGCGGTTGGGTTCCTCCTAATACAAGACAATGCTAGACCTCATGTGGCTGGAGTGTGTCCGCAGTTCCTACAAGAGGAAGGCATTGATGCTATGGACTGGCCGCCCGTTCCCCTGAATGCGATTAATCACATCTGGGACGTCTCGCTCCATCCACCACAGACTGTCCAGGAGTTGGTGGATGCTTTAGTCCAGGTCTGGGAGGACATCCCTCAGGAGACCATCCTCCACCTCATCAGGAGAATGCCCAGGGGTTATAGGGAGGTCATACGGGCACGTGGAGGCTACACACACTACTGAGCCTCATTGGGACTTGTATTAAGGACATTACATAAAGTTGGACCGGCCTGTAGTGGGGTTTTCCACTGTGATTTTGAGGGTGACTCCATATCCAGACCTTCATGGGTTAAAGATTTCCATTGATAATTTTGGTGACTTTGTTGTCAGCGAATTCAACTATGTAAAGAGGAAAGGATTTCATACGATCAGTTCATTCACATCTAGGATCTGTTATCACAGCGTTATCTTTATATTTTTGAGCAGTGTATTACAGAACAGAACGATAATCCACAGAAGTCACCGGGAGGACAAAGGGCGCAACAACCACCGGCCAGGACAGGAAGTGCCTTGTTATTCCCCGGGGTCTAGTCCGCCATATTCAGCGTTCGTTCGCTCATATACATCTGAGAAGACTTCCGCTCATTTATCTGAACCTTCACTTTTATCTACTCATTTCCTTCTCACCTTGCAGGATAAACATTTTATAGTAATTCGAATTACAGAACAATTTCTTTAGGACTGACCCTGAGATCTACAGGACAATAAAGAACATCACGGAGCACTGACACACTTGTGGATCATCAAGGGGTTAATTCTGTGAACTCACCCGGAAAAAGAGGTCGAGGGAATCCTGTATAGACCTTGAAGGAGTCAACTTCTTTCTCCGAGGAAGGTCGATGGACAGATCATTGAACTGCTCGCGCTTTATCACTTTCTCACCGCACCTGAGGACAGGAGGAAAATCTGCACATGTTTTACTGGACGTTACGGGGCAAATAATAATTAATAATAATAGACAGGACACTACAGTCTACTCCTCCTGTATAATAATAATAATAATAATAATAATAGACAGGACACTACAGTCTACTCCTCCTGTATAATAATAATAATAATAATAGACAGGACACTACAGTCTACTCCTCCTGTATAATAATAATAATAATAATAATAATAATAGACAGGACACTACAGTCTACTCCTCCTGTATAATAATAATAATAATAATAATAATAATAATAATAATAATAGACAGGACACTATAGTCTACTCCTCCTGTATAATAATAATAATAATAGACAGGACACTATAGTCTACTCCTCCTGTATAATAATAATAATAATAATAATAATCAGGACACTACAGTCTACTCCTCCTGTATAATAATAATAATAATAATAGACAGGACACTACAGTCTACTCCTCCTGTATAATAATAATAATAGACAGGACACTACAGTCTACTCCTCCTGTATAATAATAATAATAATAGACAGGACACTACAGTCTACTCCTCCTGTATAATAATAATAATAATAATAGACAGGACACTACAGTCTACTCCTCCTGTATAATAATAATAATAATAGACAGGACACTACAGTCTACTCCTCCTGTATAATAATAATAATAATAGACAGGACACTACAGTCTACTCCTCCTGTATAATAATAATAATAATAATAATAATAATAATAATAATAATAATAATAGACAGGACACTACAGTCTACTCCTCCTGTATAATAATAATAATAATAATAATAATAGACAGGACACTACAGTCTACTCCTCCTGTATAATAATAATAATAGACAGGACACTACAGTCTACTCTTCCTGTATAATAATAATAATAATAATAATAATAATAATAGACAGGACACTACAGTCTACTCCTCCTGTATAATAATAATAGACAGGACACTACAGTCTACTCCTCCTGTATAATAATAATAATAATAATAATAATAATAATAATAATAATAATAGACCGGACACTACAGTCTACTCCTCCTGTATAATAATAATAATAATAATAATAATAATAATAGACAGGACACTACAGTCTACTCCTCCTGTATAATAATAATAATAATAATAGACAGGACACTACAGTCTACTCCTCCTGTATAATAATAATAATAATAATAATAATAATAATAGACAGGACACTACAGTCTACTCCTCCTGTATAATAATAATAATAATAATAGACAGGACACTACAGTCTACTCCTCCTGTATAATAATAATAATAATAATAATAATAATAGACAGGACACTACAGTCTACTCCTCCTGTATAATAATAATAATAATAGACAGGACACTACAGTCTACTCCTCCTGTATAATAATAATAATAGACAGGACACTACAGTCTACTCCTCCTGTATAATAATAATAATAATAATAATAATAATAATAATAATAATAATAATAATAGACAGGACACTACAGTCTACTCCTCCTGTATAATAATAATAATAATAATAGACAGGACACTACAGTCTACTCCTCCTGTATAATAATAATAATAATAATAATAATAATAATAATAATAGACAGGACACTACAGTCTACTCCTCCTGTATAATAATAATAATAATAGACAGGACACTACAGTCTACTCCTCCTGTATAATAATAATAATAGACAGGACACTACAGTCTACTCCTCCTGTATAATAATAAATTATCCGGATTTTACACAATCATTTATTACACTTACATTTTACATATTATCGAATGCTGAGCCTCAAACTCGAAATTGCAAACAACAGGGCAGGAATAGACATGAGCAGCGGTCCCGTCCTCCCCCGATCTCCCGTCGATGCGCTCGTCTCCTGAACTCACTTCTGTCGTCCATGTTTTGTTTAATTTTCCCATGTCTTCTTTTAGCTGATCAAGGCACTGACTCAAAAACTCATGGGCATCCTAAAAAGACAAGACGGATGTATAGCCTCATTACTGGGGATGGTGTGGTGCCTTACTTTGTGATTTCCATGGAATGTGTTACATGACTTTCCAGTGCTGGACCAAGGCTCCTTTATTGTCTGACATACGCACCCCCCCCCCCTCTACCATTGGTTCTTGGAGGGGGTCACAGGACCACCTATACTGTGCGTTTGGCTCCCACAGCATTCATTCATTATGGGGATCGCTCTTGCAGGGGAGAATGGGTAAGATAAGGAGATTTTTGTTTACTTACCGTAAAATCTCTCTCTCAAAGGATCTATTGGGGGACACAGACCGTGGGTGTATGCTGCTATCTCTAGGAGGTGTGACACTATGGTAATCAAAAAAAGTAGACTCCTCCAAGCAGGATATACCCGCCTTCAGGCTTTGAGGTAATCAGTTTTAGTTCCAGAGCAATAGGAGGAGACCAACAGGTCAAAGAAAAACCCAGAACTGTCCGAGAACCAGAAGAAAAAAACATAACTGAACACACCCTCTGACAGAGAACCAAAGGAAAATCCTAAAAAGGGCGGGAGCTGTGTCCCCCAATGGATCCTTAGAAAAAGAGATTTTACGGTAAGTAAACAAAAATCTCCTTTTCTCTATCGGCTCCATTGGGGGACACAGACCGTGGGACATACCAAAGCCGTCCCTTGGGTGGGCAGATAAGCAGTCATGCAGACGGCCGATCCACTGCCGCCTGCAACACTTTTCGGCCCAGATTAGCATCAGCCGATGCGAAAGTATGAACTCGGTAGAAACTCGAGAAGTGTGCAAAAAACGACCAGGTAGCCGCCTTGCAAATCTGCGAGGCAAAGGCTCTATTCTGGAGAGCCCAGGATGCCCCAACAGAACGGGTAGAATGAGCCACAACCCTGAAAGGAGGAATCTTCCCCTTACAGCGAGGCTCCGAAACGGCGGACCGAATCCACCGAGAAATGGTGGCCTTGGAAGCAGATTGTCCCTTACGACGACCTTCTGTAAGGACGAAAAAGAATCACACTGACGAAACAAAGAAGTGATGGAGAGATAAGACCGAACAGCCCGGACTGCATCCCGCTAGTGTAGTAGCCGCTCCTCAGGATTAGAAGGAGCAAGACAAAAGGATGGGTGGACAATGTCCTCATTGAGATGAAAGGCCGAAAACACCCTAGGCAAAAGAAGGATCTGGCCGGAAAACAACCTTGTCCTGGTGGACCACCAGAAACGGAGAACAGCAGGAAATAGCTGCCAATTCAGATACCCTCCGGATGGAGGTGATAGCCACAAGAAACGCCACTTTCCAAGAAAGGAGGCGGAGAGACACCTCTCTAAAAGGGGCTCAAAGGGAGCACTCTGGAGGGCACTCAGAACCAGAGTAAAGCCCCAAGGGGGAGAGGGTGACCGATAAGGAGGAAACAGAAAGCGCCACTCCTAGAAGGAAGGTCCGGACATGAGAATTAGAAGCCAGGGGCCGCTGGAAAAGAACAGAAAGGACAGAAATTGGACCTTTAAGGGACGAACGCGACCGGAACGAGGAGGCAGCATCCACATCCCACGCCCTAAGCCACATGGGGCGGCGGAGGGCCGCTAGGAGACCCACAGCAAAGGCAGCCCCACGGACTGACTGCATGGAAGCTGTGCACAGAATTCCCCAGCATTGGAGAACCAAAGCAAGATGGACCCTCCAGGGGAAATCCAGCCAGGATACCCAGACCAAGTTGTGGGCACCACAAAAATAGGGCCTCGGACCCAGAGCCTGCTGCGTCCGAGGAAAACTCTGCCAAGGACTCCACCGTCTGGTCCGTCTAGTCCTTGAAGGCAGCTGCCTCTGGCAGTGTAGTAGCCTAGAGAGGCGGGAAATTGGTGGAACCATTGAGAGAGGGGAACCACCTTAGAGGCAAGGTCCTTGGCGAATGGGTAACACACTTGAACCCTCTTCATTCCTGTGAACCTCTTGTCCGGATGTCTGCATGCAGATTCCAGAAGGATGTGAAGTTCAGCGCAAGAGCTGAATCCTTGAGGTGCTGGTTAAGCACGATGAAAGGATACTTCAGGAGTAACGTCCGAAGATGCCGATTCGGAAGCCTCATCCGCCAGTTCACCAGGAGAAAGTGAACGCTTGGAAGCAGCCCGGGGGGGGGGGGGGTCTGGGGGGTTGCGACCTTGACTGGGTACGCAGCTCTGGAGGGGGAGAGCGGCAATTCCGGAAAAGTCCTCTGGATGAGCGACGTCTGTGACCAGATGACACGGGGAGGCGAGACCTACAGAGGGACGCCCACGCCTACCTGGAGACTCAATGTAAAAGACAAAACACCCCTTGTACGCTTCGTGAAAGCGTGAGGCTTGTGTAAAAGAGGAGCGGGACCCACCAGAGGGCCAGCGCAGGGCAGACCTCTTCCAGGTAGACACCATGTCACGTGAGGCCTCAGCCACCACAAGGGGGACTTGAGTCAAATCAGCCATATACTGGGATAGGAAGAAAACCCAGGCTGAAGGGGCGGCCGAATCCACCGGAATTGTAACATCCGGGGAAACTGGGGCAGCAGTGGAGCAGGCAGAGTCAGTGGGCATTTTAGGAATAATATGTTATAGAGACAAATTAGAGACTAGCAGTCTAGTTGTCAGTTTAGAGGGAGGGCAGAATAGCGTCCTCTATGTCAGTAAAGAGTTAACCCCTGAGCGGGGCTTTCCCAGAGCAGGGGCACTGCCGATTGGCCCCCGCCACCTGAATCGCACGCACAGCGCTGATTGGAGAACGATGCGCGCCTCCAGTAAGCTTCGGCGTCCCTGTGGGCGGAGCTACAGCGTCCCGGCCGCCGAGAAGAACCAGAGTAATGGCACTTGCCCCTTGCCCCGAGCGCACATGTTAGCCGCATATATGCGTCCTCGGGGAAGTGAGAGGGCGCCACAGATATCTCCCCCCCCGGTAGCTTTCAGCTGCTGAAGTGAAGTAAGACGGCGCTTCACGCGCCCGACAGTATAATTCAACCACACACACTGCAAGGAAGCGCCTCCTGAGAGTTCCGGCCCCTGGGGCTGGAGCTAAGTACAAGTCGGGGACGGAGGAGTAATGGTGCCCGCTCCCTGTCCCCAACAGGCATATGCGCACGGGGGAAGTAAGTGGGCAGCATACACACCGGCAGCAGCTGCCGGAGAAATTGAAAGTAAGCCGGCGCTCGGCCAATAAAACCGCCGCGGCTGTCAGCCGCATATAAGGCGCTGCGGCACAGCCGCATAGTAAAACACAGTCACACACAGTGAGGAAAGTAAACACACTTACATACAGTGTAATAAAAAAATTATGCCCCCAAAGATGCCACTGCTCGCCCCAGTACCAGCCAGCCCCATAAACTGGAAAAGGTGGGCAAAAACTGAGGTTCTCCAGAGGTTGCAAGTCCTTGCACCTAGGGGAGAAAGGAAAATGTACTCACCTCAGTCAGAAAAAAAAACTTACCTAATTGAGACTTCTGTGAAGTCTTCAGTCAGCTTTTTGTCCCTGCATCACGCCTAGCTGCTATGCGCGAGCGAGGCGAGCAGAGAAATAGGGGGACCCGGATCCATGAGGTACCAACCCAGGTGCTGACCGTTGGTGAGAGGGGGTTAACAGCGCTTATACGCAATGTCTCTGCCCCTTACTCGCAATGGGGAAACAGGGAACAGGAGTCCCTTAGTCCCCACCTGAAAACATGAAAGAAAAGGAATAAAGAAAAAAAAAAAAAAGCTAACATCCCTATACTAGGAAAACAATAGCGGGTATATCCTGCTGGGAGGAGCCGACTTCTTTTGATTACCATAGTGTCACACCTCCTAGAGACAGCAGCATACACCCACGGTCTGTGTCCCCCAATAGATAGAGAAAGAAGAAATGTGTTCGGCAACTGTGGAATGGGGGCAGTGGGCTCAATGCTGTGCTCCTGCTGCTGTTCGTGACGTGTGGCGGTGCTCAGGTTGCAATAGTATACACATACAGTCTCAGGCAGAGGATATAGTGAAAAACCGGCCACTCACCATTTCTTGCCTTCCAAGAAAAACTTCTTTATACTCACAAATACATGTTAGGGACAGTATAGGCGACAAGCTCCGTTTCGCACGGTCTAGTGCTTTATCCGGCCATCTTCTGCCTGAGACTTGGATAGGAGAAGCAGAGCTGACAGCTTCTACCCCCGCATCGGGGAATAATTGATATGTGACCCACGGGCGCAGCTCTGCTTCTCCCCCCGCAAGCGCGATCCCCATAGCAAGGAATGAATGGTCAGCCATAGTTTCACCCCCGATCTCCGCGCGCTCTATCCCTCTCAGTAGCGGGGATCTTGGGGCCAAACAGCAGCACTGCTCGTGTCAGCCAGTAAAGCAGCCTTAGGGCAGCACTGGAAAGTGCTTAGTCACATCACACATTCCATGGCAAAACATAATATGGCACCACACCGGATTGTTACATTTTATGTACACTAACACCCAACGAGGACCAGGAGATCTTCACCCCTGGGCTGTGCAGCTCCTGTACGCGGCACAAACCCCCCACCACCATCCACTCATCCGGCACAACCCGCCATCCACTCAGCCGGCACAACCCCCCCCCTCTCCATCCACTCATCCGGCACAACCCGCCCCCTCTCCATCCACTCAGCCGGCACAACCCCCCCCCCCCCCCCCTCTCCATCCACTCAGCCGGCACAACCCGCCCCGCCATCCACTCACCCGGCACAACCCAGCCCGCCATCCACACACCTGGCACAATTCTCCCCCCGCCATCCACTCACCCGGAACATTCCCCCCCGCCATGCTCACCCGGCACAATCCCCCCACCCCCGCCATCCACTCACCCGGCACAAAAAAACACCCCCAGCCTACCCCGCTATCCACTCACCTGGCAAACCCCCCCCCCCTCCACTAACCCGGCACGAAAAAACCCCCAGCCCACCCCGCCATCCACTCACCCGGCACAACCCCCCCCCCCCCCCCCCCCCCATCTACTCACATTCTGCATGTAACCAGAGAAACGCTCCGCTGTGGAAGAAATGGCGCTCTTTACTTTCTTCAGCAGATCCCTCTTCATTTCAGCACTGCAGACATCTTTCTTGGCCAACAGGAAGGCAAAACGTCTGTAACAGAATCCATTAAAATACAATGAACAGAAGGGACGTCATTTTAGAAGGTTCCAATGAACGGGTAACTATACAGAATAGAGCCGAGGTGTGTGCTCCCAAATCACCCAAGTTCTAGAAAAAAGTGCAGGTGTTCACACAAAAAACGTGCACATGGATGCGGTCTATCGCAAGCCCTTCTCCTAAAGGAAAGAGAGGCCACCCAAAAAAAAAAAACAAATCCTTCACCTCCGGGTCAAAAGGCACCTGCAATGTCCCCTTTCGCCAAAGCTACTCAGGGACCAAAAGTGTTCCTGGCAGACAACTAGGCGTTAACCAGGTTGTCACCAAGGAACCAGTATAACCAGTTCGGCATCCTGATAAAGCAGGGTTGCCACGGGGTATAGCAGGGAGGTGAGGAACCTCATGACCACATACACCTCCCCTAGACCGGCAGGAGGGACACCCAGAAGGGCTACTGCACCCTACCAAATCCTTGTGGACAAACAGAACACAAAATATGGACAGCGTGATAAATAAGTGGACGTGAGCAGTGCAAGACTGGCTGACATCCGATTGGATCTATAAAAATTCCCCGATCCTAGCTGGAAGGCCGGGATACTAAGGGTGAGTGCCCAGAAGAGAGAGAAAAGTGCGTACTACGTGCCTTCCTTCAAGTGGGGTTGCCAATCCCAAGTGAGTTCCGGCACCCTGGGGTCACCACTCCCAGGGCACTTGTGCACCTCGGCCTTCACTCTACACGGACCTTAGGGCCAGATCCAGCAGGAACAGGTCTCAAGAGATGACTGCCGCTGTATACCGCTATCCCTGGTACACCTGTCCTACCGTGTGGTTCCCAATCCTGCCCTGGTGGTCTTCCACACTGCCAACTAACAGGAAAGGTACTACACTTTATCTTAGCCAAAAGGCCGAGAGTGACTATGAATAGACAGATCATGAATATGACATCAGTGGAGCCCCCTAGCTGTGTGGAGGGCACTTGTCTTTAGGGACACAGCGCTGTCCCCATACAGCCGATGGTGGATCTCATATTAATGACAGACCACCAAGGTTAGAATGTCAGAGGACCCCTTTAAGGCACCTTACAGCAGAGCAGTCATACCTGATCAATGCGTTCGGCGGGATTTTCTTGTATGGAATTCCCTTTTTAAGCAAATCATTAGCAAATGGCTGTAGAGAAAACAAGGACTGCAGGATGGAATTCATGTAACACGTATTCCCTAGGTTGGAAAACCTGCAGGAACAATAAGGTGAGAATTACCGAGAGGGAAAACAGATGCAAAGAGACCAACACTGTGCCGGGATATTATATAGAATTCTCATGAGCCTCAAAGACCTGACATTAGCTACACAAGGATGTGACTAGTCACATGACTAGATTGGGCCAGTCACATGGGCACAGCCTTACTATCTGCATAGTTCTCCTAACTGCAGAGATAAACGCCTTCATGTCATTAGGTGTCCAGGGGGCGTTCTCCTCAGCTTAGATACCTGTACCCACCCCTGCAGTTGCTGTGGCTGTGTGTGCGTGGAGAGGACCCTCGGCTTGTTCCATCCGGCATAGTCTTGATTTGGTCGCAGTTTCTTCACTGACAATGGACTCTGCTGTGCTGGAAGAACTAGACTTCTCTTAGCTGATGGGGGCTGGGTACATCCGGGGGTCCTAAGTACAATAAAGCATAAGAGAAGACTTTACAATCTGTGTAGGTCCCAATCCATGAATTCTCAGTGTAAACCACACTACAGAGAGGTGTATAAACCGGCACCGTCAGAGCAAACAAACGCACTGCTGTACTTGACTTCCAGGACTTCTGCACCTGTGTTCACGTACTACCCCTTAAAGGGGTACTCCCGTGGAAAAAAATGCTTTTTTTTTTTTAAATCAACTGGTGCCAGAAAGTTAAAGTTTTCCACGGGAATACCCCTTTAAGGCAATGTTCAGTAGTGCTCATGTGTGGAACAGTTCATGCAAATAAACCAACTTCAAGAGACATGAAGAAAAAAAAACGGAGCACATACAATGGTGAAGATAACTTCATTTGTTTATTGCTTCAAAACGGGGTGTGTGGTACACGGGTAGGGAGGGTGGACAGGTGCTTCGGGGGGAACCTTGGGCTCCAGTTTCCCCTGATGCACCCGTCCACCCTCCCTACCCGTGTACCACACACCCCGATTTGAAGCAATAAACAAATGAAGTTATCTTCACCATTGTATGTGCTCCGTTTTTTTTTTCTTCATGTCTCTTGAAGTTGGTTTATTCTGAGTGTAAAGCCTAGTGATCCTGCAGGGTACCCACTTTGTTAGGTCAGGGTCACGCGGACATATAGTGGGACATGACCTCTCTACTCAAATCCTGCTAATAAATAGATACCAGACGGACCCCATTAAAGTAAACGGGTGGGTCAGGACCAGCTGGTGTCCGGCTTTATATGTCCTGGCACAAACACTGTTAGAGCTCAGCCATCTTACTGTACACAGACACATCCATAGATAACATCTATAAGTTCACAACATCATTAAGTCAAGATAGAAGTGAAAAGTCTCATGATCAGAAGGTGAGGAGTACCTCTCCAGAAGAGAATAATCTTTAGGTGTCATCCGGCTGCTGTAGAAGGACGAGGACTGCAGCGGCATTACACCTGTAGGGTACAAAACACAATGGAGAACATTAACCCCTTAAGGACGGACCCATAAAGTATTATAACCACAGACCATAACTAAATATAAAGAATGATTATAACTACATGAAGTCTTCACAAGCGCCTCCCACCGCCCCCCATCCAGCCGCGCCTCCCACCGCCCCCCATCCAGCCGCGCCTCCCACCGCCCCCCATCCAGCCGCGCCTCCCACCGCCCCCCATCCAGCCGCGCCTCCCACCGCCCCCCATCCAGCCGCGCCTCCCACCGCCCCCCATCCAGCCGCGCCTCCCACCGCCCCCCATCCAGCCGCGCCTCCCACCGCCCCCCATCCAGCCGCGCCTCCCACCGCCCCCCATCCAGCCGCGCCTCCCACCGCCCCCCATCCTGCCGCGCCTCCCACCGCCCCCCATCCTGCCGCGCCTCCCACCGCCCCCCATCCTGCCGCTTACACCGCCCCCCATCCTGCCGCTTACACCGCCCCCCATCCTGCCGCTTACACCGTCCCCCATCCTGCCGCTTACACCGTCCCCCATCCTGCCGCTTACACCGTCCCCCATCCTGCCGCTTACACCGTCCCCCATCCTGCCGCTTACACCGTCCCCCATCCTGCCGCTTACACCGTCCCCCATCCTGCCGCTTACACCGTCCCCCATCCTGCCGCTTACACCGTCCCCCATCCTGCCGCTTACACCGTCCCCCATCCTGCCGCTTACACCGTCCCCCATCCTGCCGCTTACACCGTCCCCCATCCTGCCGCTTACACCGTCCCCCATCCTGCCGCTTACACCGTCCCCCATCCTGCCGCTTACACCGTCCCCCATCCTGCCGCTTACACCGTCCCCCATCCTGCCGCTTACACCGTCCCCCATCCTGCCGCTTACACCGTCCCCCATCCTGCCGCTTACACCGTCCCCCATCCTGCCGCTTACACCGTCCCCCATCCTGCCGCTTACACCGTCCCCCATCCTGCCGCTTACACCGTCCCCCATCCTGCCGCTTACACCGTCCCCCATCCTGCCGCTTACACCGTCCCCCATCCTGCCGCTTACACCGTCCCCCATCCTGCCGCTTACACCGTCCCCCATCCTGCCGCTTACACCGTCCCCCATCCTGCCGCTTACACCGTCCCCCATCCTGCCGCTTACACCGTGCCAATGAAGGGACTTTCCCATCCATTTGTATCTACAGCTCCTGGGCAGATCCATGTGTCTCCATGGTGACAAGTAACGCATTGTGACCCTGCAGTCATCGTCGCCTACCACATATATAAGCTCCCATAAATCTGTGGTGAGGTAGACATTGGGAGACGCACAGAGCTGAGACAAATACTCAGAAAGCCCTTGTTATATAAGACCAGTATAATATAGAGTGTGACTGCATCTGAAAGCTGAACTAATTTATGCAGGATAAAGTCAGCAACCGTCGAGCCAAGAAGTTCGTGACGAATGGAATTACTGTAACTTCCCTCATCTCTAATCTGTATATCTTTGTGAGGGGGGAGGATACCGCGATACCACAGATGAAGAGCGGAACCCTACTCCCCCGGCTTCACTAAAACATAGATTAAACGTAACACTGAAAGGAACGCGCTCCTACACACTCACCGGAACGATTTTCCTCGGCCTGCTTCGCACTCAGCTGTTTCTCGCGGCTGCTGTTGAGGAATTTGCGTCCGGAGTCGGTCAGCGCTTTATTGGTGCTGTAAGGAGATAAAGAAGCAGCTTCTATCACCTGCCCCCAAATATAAAGAACCACACAAGAATAAAGAGAAGCGGCCAGATAAATGGTGGGGACAGAGATGACCGTGCAAACAAAACTGTGCCAGAGACCCTGTGCCCGTCCACCGCACAATGGAGAGAAGTGCAAGAGATGAAGCCAAAATGTCCACAAAACATGGGGCAGGAAGGACCCACCGGCGGCCTGTCATGTGTCCAGAGACGGTCACAATCCACTTATCAAGGGTTTAATGAACCAGTGACAATTAGGATCCCTCAGGATTCACATTACAGTCTAAACCTAAGAGGTGCCAGAGGTGCCCTCAAAATGGCCGCAGCCGCCAGCTAATCCTCAAGTCTTCACTCAGCCCAAACTCTGGGAGAGGAAGGAAAAAAGGCACCGAGACTCCCCCCCCCCCCCCCCCCACCCCACAGACTCTCCAACGCAGTGCAGTGTAAGACCATAGACGTGGTGCTGGAGCCCCCCCCCCCCCATGACCAGAAATGTGTCTGCCGCACAAGGCCACAAACCAGAGCTACAGTGCACCCCAATGTGTGGAACGTCCAGCAACCAATGGAGCTTGACAAATGGAGCGGAAAGTTTCCAGCAGTGATTAGTCGGCAGCAGACAAACCAAACAATGAGAAGCCGATGAGTTAAAGGGGGTGCTCCACTGGGCAGCGTTCAGAAGTTGATGTTCTCAACACTATTTTTGCGCTACAGGTGTCTGCCACGCCCCTTGTGATGTCACGGCCACGCCCCTCAATGCAAGTATATAGGAGGGGGCGTGACATCATGAGGGGGCATGGCAGACTCCCACAGCACGAAAACATTTACTTCCGAACGCTGGCCAGTGGAGTACCCCTATAAAGTCACAGCCAAGAAACTCAAAGGCAAAACCGACAGGATCTGACACACGAGCAGTCACAACGTACGTAGACGAATCGTTCTCTTTGGGGTAATCTTCCGTCTCTGGACTCGCAGACACTAAGCGTTTCCTTTTCTCACTCCTGTCAGCGTAAAGAAATCGTTCAAGTTGTCTCGGGGTGAAAATCAATTTCACCTAAAGGCAGCGATGTCTGACTGCGACACTGGACACGTGAAATCAGACCACGCCAAATAGTTCAGTATTGAACAATCCAGAAAAGAACGACCTTACAACCCCTCTATAGGATCTCTACCGAGAGGAGGAGATGTAAGGACGACCCCCACTACAGCCCCTCTATAGGATCTCTACAGAGAGGAGGAGATGTAAGGACGACCCCCACTACAGCCCCTCTATAGGATCTCTACAGAGAGGAGGAGATGTAAGGACGACCCCCACTACAGCCCCTCTATAGGATCTCTACAGAGAGGAGGAGATGTAAGGACGACCCCCACTACAGCCCCTCTATAGGATCTCTACAGAGAGGAGGAGATGTAAGGACGACCCCCACTACAGCCCCTCTATAGGATCTCTACAGAGAGGAGGAGATGTAAGGACGACCCCCACTACAGCCCCTCTATAGGATCTCTACAGAGAGGAGGAGATGTAAGGACGACCCCCACTACAGCCCCTCTATAGGATCTCTACAGAGAGGAGGAGATGTAAGGACGACCCCCACTACAGCCCCTCTATAGGATCTCTACAGAGAGGAGGAGATGTAAGGACGACCCCCACTACAGCCCCTCTATAGGATCTCTACAGAGAGGAGGAGATGTAAGGACGACCCCCACTACAGCCCCTCTATAGGATCTCTACAGAGAGGAGGAGATGTAAGGACGACCCCCACTACAGCCCCTCTATAGGATCTCTACAGAGAGGAGGAGATGTAAGGACGACCCCCACTACAGCCCCTCTATAGGATCTCTACAGAGAGGAGGAGATGTAAGGACGACCCCCACTACAGCCCCTCTATAGGATCTCTACAGAGAGGAGGAGATGTAAGGACGACCCCCACTACAGCCCCTCTATAGGATCTCTACAGAGAGGAGGAGATGTAAGGACGACCCCCACTACAGCCCCTCTATAGGATCTCTACAGAGAGGAGGAGATGTAAGGACGACCCCCACTACAGCCCCTCTATAGGATCTCTACAGAGAGGAGGAGATGTAAGGACGACCCCCACTACAGCCCCTCTATAGGATCTCTACAGAGAGGAGGAGATGTAAGGACGACCCCCACTACAGCCCCTCTATAGGATCTCTACAGAGAGGAGGAGATGTAAGGACGACCCCCACTACAGCCCCTCTATAGGATCTCTACAGAGAGGAGGAGATGTAAGGACGACCCCCACTACAGCCCCTCTATAGGATCTCTACAGAGAGGAGGAGATGTAAGGACGACCCCCACTACAGCCCCTCTATAGGATCTCTACAGAGAGGAGGAGATGTAAGGACGACCCCCACTACAGCCCCTCTATAGGATCTCTACAGAGAGGAGGAGATGTAAGGACGACCCCCACTACAGCCCCTCTATAGGATCTCTACAGAGAGGAGGAGATGTAAGGACGACCCCCACTACAGCCCCTCTATAGGATCTCTACAGAGAGGAGGAGATGTAAGGACGACCCCCACTACAGCCCCTCTATAGGATCTCTACAGAGAGGAGGAGATGTAAGGACGACCCCCACTACAGCCCCTCTATAGGATCTCTACAGAGAGGAGGAGATGTAAGGACGACCCCCACTACAGCCCCTCTATAGGATCTCTACAGAGAGGAGGAGATGTAAGGACGACCCCCACTACAGCCCCTCTATAGGATCTCTACAGAGAGGAGGAGATGTAAGGACGACCCCCACTACAGCCCCTCTATAGGATCTCTACAGAGAGGAGGAGATGTAAGGACGACCCCCACTACAGCCCCTCTATAGGATCTCTACAGAGAGGAGGAGATGTAAGGACGACCCCTCTATAGGATCTATACAGAGAGGAGGAGATGTAAGGGCAACCCCCACTACAGCCCCTCTATAGGATCTATACAGAGAGGAGGAGATGTAAGGACGACCCCCACTACAGCCCCTCTATAGGATCTCTACAGAGAGGAGGAGATGTAAGGACGACCCCCACTACAGCCCCTCTATAGGATCTCTACAGAGAGGAGGAGATGTAAGGACGACCCCCACTACAGCCCCTCTATAGGATCTCTACAGAGAGGAGGAGATGTAAGGACGACCCCCACTACAGCCCCTCTATAGGATCTCTACAGAGAGGAGGAGATGTAAGGACGACCCCCACTACAGCCCCTCTATAGGATCTCTACAGAGAGGAGGAGATGTAAGGACGACCCCCACTACAGCCGCTCTATAGGATCTCTACAGAGAGGAGGAGATTTAAGGACGACCCCCACTACAGCCCCTCTATAGGATCTCTACAGAGAGGAGGAGATGTAACGACGACCCCCACTACAGCCCCTCTATAGGATCTCTACAGAGAGGAGGAGATGTAAGGACGACCCCCATTACAGCCCCTCTATAGGATCTCTACAGAGAGGAGGAGATGTAAGGACGACCCCCACTACAGCCCCTCTATAGGATCTATAGAGAGAGGAGGAGATGTAAGGACAACCCCCACTACAGCCCCTCTATAGGATCTATACAGAGGAGGAGATGTAAGGACGACCCCCACTACAGCCCCTCTATAGGATCTCTACAGAGAGGAGGAGATGTAAGGACGACCCCCCCCCCACTACAGCCCCTCAAGAGGATCTATACAGAGAGGAGGAGATGTAAGGGCAACCCCCACTACAGCCCCTCTATAGGATCTATACAGAGAGGAGGAGATGTAAGGACGACCCCCCACTACAGCCCCTCTATAGGATCTCTACAGAGAGGAGGAGATGTAAGGACGACCCCCACTACAGCCCCTCTATAGGATCTCTACAGAGAGGAGGAGATGTAAGGACGACCCCCACTACAGCCCCTCTATAGGATCTATACAGAGAGGAGGAGATGTAAGGACGACCCCCACTACAGCCCCTCTATAGGATCTCTACAGAGAGGAGGAGATGTAAGGACAACCCCCACTACAGCCCCTCTATAGGATCTATACAGAGAGGATATGTAAGGACGACCCCCACTACAGTCCCTCTATAGGATCTCTACAGAGAGGAGGAGATGTAAGGACGACCCCCCCCCCCACTACAGACCCTCAATAGGATCTATACAGAGAGGAGGAGATGTAAGGACGACCCCCACTATAGCCCCTCTATAGGATCTATACAGAGAGGAGGAGATTTAAGGACGACCCCCCCCCCCCCCCTCACTACAGCACCTCTATAGGATCTATACAGAGAGGAGGAGAAGGACGACCCCCACTACAGCCCCTCTATAGGATCTATACAGAGAGGAGGAGATGTAAGGACGACCCCCACTACAGCCCCTCTATAGGATCTATACAGAGAGGAGAGATGTAAGGGCGACCCCCACCACAGCCCCTCTATAGGATCTATACAGAGAGGAGGAGATGTAAGGGCGACCCCCCCCCCCCCCTCACTACAGCCCCTCTATAGGATCTATACAGAGAGGAGGAGATGTAAGGGCGACCCCCCCCCCTCACTACAGCCCCTCTATAGGATCTATACAGAGAGGAGGAGATGTAAGGACGACCCCCACTACAGCCCCTCTATAGGATCTATACAGAGAGGAGGAGATGTAAGGACGACCCCCACTACAGCCCCTCTATAGGATCTATACAGAGAGGAGGAGATGTAAGGACGACCCCCACAACAGCCCCTCTATAGGATCTATACAGAGAGGAGGAGAAGGACGACCCCCACTACAGCCCCTCTAAAGGATCTATACAGAGAGGAGGAGATGTAAGGGCGACCCCCCCCCCCTCACTACAGCCCCTCTATAGGATCTATACAGAGAGGAGGAGATGTAAGGGCGACCCCCCCCCCCCCCTCACTACAGCCCCTCTATAGGATCTATACAGAGAGGAGGAGATGTAAGGGCGACCCCCCCCCCTCACTACAGCCCCTCTATAGGATCTATACAGAGAGGAGGAGATGTAAGGGCGACCCCCACCACAGCCCCTCTATAGGATCTATACAGAGAGGAGGAGATGTAAGGGCGACCCCCCCCCCCCCCCTCACTACAGCCCCTCTATAGGATCTATACAGAGAGGAGGAGATGTAAGGGCGACCCCCCCCCCCCCTCACTACAGCCCCTCTATAGGATCTATACAGAGAGGAGGAGATGTAAGGGCGACCCCCCCCCCCCTCACTACAGCCCCTCTATAGGATCTATACAGAGAGGAGGAGATGTAAGGGCGACCCCCCCCCCCCCCCTCACTACAGCCCCTCTATAGGATCTATACAGAGAGGAGGAGATGTAAGGACGACCCCCACTACAGCCCCTCTATAGGATCTATACAGAGAGGAGGAGAAGGACGACCCCCACTACAGCCCCTCTAAAGGATCTATACAGAGAGGAGGAGATGCAAGGACGACCCCTCTATAGGATCTATAGATAGAGGAGGAGATGTAAGGGCGGCCCCTATTACGGCCCCTCTATAGGATTTATCCAGACATGTTCAGAGGTAATACCTGCTTTCCATCAGGCCGGTCCTGTGCAGTGTGAAGGTTGCAGGTGAATTCCCACGATTTGGGGTCATGTTATTTGGAGATGTTTGGATTCTTCCATTATTGCCTAGCGGCTTTTTTACAGGAGTTTCGTCTTTTCCTTCGCTCGCTCTCTTTGTAGGAGTCTAAGATGTAACAGGATAAGATGGTTGGGAAAATTAGAAAATGTACAGAAAATAAGAACTCTAATCCTAGGATATTGTGATGTTTCCGCTAAACATTCTCTATTGCAGAGACAACCTGAGACAAACAGGATCCGCCATCTTATTGGAAGAGGAGGGTCTGCCCCATGGCGGCACAGACAGGACCCAGACACATGTTTTATTTGCCAAATGTTATTGTGTCTGAGTATCAGAGCTTCATTCCTTAGAGTGATTGGCTGTTCACCACATACCGCTCCGGTCACACTACGTCCAGCACTCTGCTATGTCCAAGCCCAATACAATATACATATAAGCTATAGCAGGACCCATCATCCACAAGATAACCAATGATCTAGTGCTTTAGCCTCTTCCTACTGCAGTCTGGGGGCTGATGAACCCACTGGGACCCATCCTCATCTGTCCATCCTACTTTACATTCATATCACTGTTTACAAATACTTGGGAGCCTTTGCAACCATTTTTTTGACATCATATGTCTAATGTCACTGGCCAAAGAGGCAGCATATAGTCATGGGCTGCAAAGGCGCACACACTATAAATATATACACAGGCCGGGGCTTCTGCTGGACAGAATGGTTTTGATAAATACAATTTGTCTCCAGCAGGCTGTACTAGCAGAGCACTGATACAACTGAACAAGGATATACAATAGCATAACACTGATCAGTATAATTTCTTATTATAGTCCCCTCAAGGGGCTAAAAAGTGTAAATAAAAGAAAAAGTTAACCTGTATATAAAAAATATATTTATTTCTATAATGGAAAAAATATATATAAGTGTGATGGTGGATATGGAGCGCACCTGGGTCCTGTTGTTCAGCGGTCTGATGCTTTCCCTCTGGATACTTCTGCTCCCCAGGATCCCTCCAAAGCTCGCAGATCCTTGAGTTGGCTTCCCTGAGAAACATAAAGAGTTAACACACAATGACCTGGGAATAATGCTAGTCACCCAAAGCAAAGCGACAATAGCCTGTCCTGTCCCTCCCCCCCACCCCAGAATACTTCCTTCCCGCATCCCCCCCATATCCCTAATTACTTCCTGCCCGCATCCGCCCCCCATATCCCTAATGACTTCCTGCCTGCATCCCCCCCCATCCCTAATGACTTCCTGCCTGCATCCCCCCCCATCCCTAATGACTTCCTGCCCGCATCCCCCCCCCCATCCCTAATGACTTCCTGCCCGCATCCCCCCCATCCCTAATGACTTCCTGCCCGCATCCCCCCCCCTATCCCTAATGACTTCCTGCCCGCATCCCCCCCCCTATCCCTAATGACTTCCTGCCCGCATCCCCCCCCCTATCCCTAATGACTTCCTGCCTGCATCCCCCCCCCCATCCCTAATGACTTCCTGCCTGCATCCCCCCCATATCCCTAATGACTTCCTGCCTGCATCCCCCCCCCATATCCCTAATGACTTCCTGCCCACAGCGCCCAGTATGGTGTACAGACCACCTGCCGTCCCCTCTCACCGGTATGCGTCTTGTCCAGGTTGATGGACTCCAGTATGTGTCTCAGCTCCTCGGCCTCTTTGCTTGGGACCTTATCAATGGTCAGAGAACTGGAATCTTTCATGGTGAGCAGAAGGCGCGACTGCTTTGTCCCCACCGGCCTCAGGACGATGTGCTTGATGTTCTGATTGAGCTGAAGAGAAGAACATTTTCTGGTTATAGATGACACAGAATAATCCAGCGTCAGGAACCAGGACGGCCCCATAGGCTAAGGGGATAGTGGGCACAGAATAAACCAGCGTCAGGACCCAGGACGGCCCCATAGGCTAAGGGGATAGTGGGCACAGAATAAACCAGCGTCAGGAACCAGGACGGCCCCATAGGCTAAGGGGATAGTGGGCACAGAATAAACCAGCGTCAGGACCCAGGACGGCCCCATAGGCTGAGAGGATAGTGGGCACAGAATAAACCAGCGTCAGGAACCAGGACGGCCCCATAGGCTGAGGGGATAGTGGGCACAGAATAAACCAGCGTCAGGAACCAGGACGGCCCCATAGGCTAAGGGGATAGTGGGCACAGAATAATCCAGCGTCAGGACCCAGGACGGCCCCATAGGCTAAGGGGATAGTGGGCACAGAATAATCCAGCGTCAGGACCCAGGACGGCCCCATAGGCTGAGGGGATAGTGGGCACAGAATAAACCAGCGTCAGGACCCAGGACGGCCCCATAGGCTGAGGGGATAGTGGGCACAGAAAAAAACAGCGTCAGGAACCAGGACGGCCCCATAGGCTGAGGGGATAGTGGGCACAGAAAAAAACAGCGTCAGGAACCAGGACGGCCCCATAGGCTGAGGGGATAGTGGGCACAGAATAATCCAGCGTCAGGACCCAGGACGGCCCCATAGGCTGAGGGGATAATGGGCACAGAATAAACGAGCGTCAGGACCCAGGACGGCCCCATAGGCTGAGGGGATAGTGGGCACAGAATAAACCAGCGTCAGGAACCAGGACGGCCCCATAGGCTGAGGGGATAGTGGGCACAGAATAAACCAGCGTCAGGACCCAGGACGGCCCCATAGGCTGAGGGGATAGTGGGCACAGAATAAACCAGCGTCAGGACCCAGGACGGCCACATAGGCTGAGGGGATAGTGGGCACAGAATAAACGAGCGTCAGGACCCAGGACGGCCCCATAGGCTGAGGGGATAGTGGGCACAGAATAAACCAGCGTCAGGAACCAGGACGGCCCCATAGGCTGAGGGGATAGTGGGCACAGAATAAACCAGCGTCAGGACCCAGGACGGCCCCATAGGCTGAGGGGATAATGGGCACAGAATAATCCAGCGTCAGGACCCAGGACGGCCACATAGGCTGAGGGGATAGTGGGCACAGAATAAACCAGCGTCAGGACCCAGGACGGCCCCATAGGCTGAGGGGATAGTGGGCACAGAATAAACCAGCGTCAGGACCCAGGACGGCCCCATAGGCTGAGGGGATAGTGGGCACAGAATAAACCAGCGTCAGGACCCAGGACGGCCCCATAGGCTGAGGGGATAGTGGGCACAGAATAAACGAGCGTCAGGACCCAGGACGGCCCCATAGGCTGAGGGGATAATGGGCACAGAATAATCCAGCGTCAGGACCCAGGACGGCCCCATAGGCTGAGGGGATAGTGGGCACAGAATAAACCAGCGTCAGGAACCAGGACGGCCCCATAGGCAGAGGGGATAGTGGGCACAAAATAATCCAGCGTCAGGAACCAGGACGGCCCCATAGGCTGAGGGGATAGTGGGCACAGAATAATCCAGCGTCAGGAACCAGGACAGCCCCATAGGCTGAGGGGATAGTGGGCACAGAATAATCCAGCGTCAGGAACCAGGACGGCCCCATAGGCTGAGGGGATAGTGGGCACAGAATAATCCAGCGTCAGGAACCAGGACGGCCCCATAGGCTGAGGGGATAGTGGGCACAGAATAATCCAGCGTCAGGACCCAGGACGGCCCCATAGGCTGAGGGGATAGTGGGCACAGAATAAACCAGCGTCAGGACCCAGGACGGCCCCATAGGCTGAGGGGATAGTGGGCACAGAATAATCCAGCGTCAGGAACCAGGACGGCCCCATAGGCTGAGGGGATAGTGGGCACAGAATAATCCAGCGTCAGGAACCAGGACGGCCCCATAGGCTGAGGGGATAGTGGGCACAGAATAATCCAGCGTCAGGAACCAGGACGGCCCCATAGGCTGAGAGGATAGTGGGCACAGAATAAACCAGCGTCAGGAACCAGGACGGCCCCATAGGCTGAGGGGATAGTGGGCACAGAATAATCCAGCGTCAGGAACCAGGACGGCCCCATAGGCTGAGGGGATAGTGGGCACAGAATAATCCAGCGTCAGGAACCAGGACGGCCCCATAGGCTGAGGGGATAGTGGGCACAGAATAAACCAGCGTCAGGACCCAGGACGGCCCCATAGGCTGAGGGGATAGTGGGCACAGAATAATCCAGCGTCAGGACCCAGGACGGCCCCATAGGCTGAGGGGATAGTGGGCACAGAATAATCCAGCGTCAGGAACCAGGACGGCCCCATAGGCTGAGGGGATAGTGGGCACAGAATAATCCAGCGTCAGGACCCAGGACGGCCCCATAGGCTGAGGGGATAGTGGGCACAGAATAATCCAGCGTCAGGACCCAGGACGGCCCCATAGGCTGAGGGGATAGTGGGCACAGAATAATCCAGCGTCAGGACCCAGGACGGCCCCATAGGCTGAGGGGATAGTGGGCACAGAATAAACCAGCGTCAGGACCCAGGACGGCCCCATAGGCTGAGGGGATAGTGGGCACCGCTGGGGTAAAGGCCGCAGAGGTAATCCAAACTGATTGCTTCTTGGTCACCTGATGAGAGCAGTGGAGCCCCCTATATTTTACAGACTGAAGCCCCTCAGGTTTATATAAGGTGTGACCCCGGCAGAGGTCATTACTGCCTCCTAGGTCACCGCTCCAGTCTCCTCATCGGCATCTGAGGGGTCCGGCTCTTAACCTTTCGTGTTTTTTCTCTTGTCTCTACTTACTCCTATGGTGCTGGAGATGAAATGTACAAAACCAACAAAAAGTCCCAGGCGGGGAAGGGGTAAACACCAAGACCCCAGACCCCAGCAAAAGCTGGATCACAGGGTAAAAAAATACCTAGAATGACTAATCCCCCCTAACTAAAGTGTGGTATTAAATCTCCTATAATTCTGTAATGAAAGTAAAGAAATCCCTCAGACTAGTGAATTAAACCTACAGTACAATCCCATAAGATTATATAGGATTTAACCACAACATGACAATTGTATCATATACAGTACAATCCCATAAGATTATATAGGATCTAACCACAACATGACAATTGTATTATATACAGTACAATCCCATAAGATTATATAGGATCTAACCACAACATGACAATTGTATTATATAAAGTACAATCCCATAAGATTATATAGGATCTAACCACAACATGACAATTGTATTATATACAGTACAAGCCCATAAGGATATATAGGATCTAACCACAACATAACAATTGTATTATATACAGTACAATCCCATAAGATTATATAGGATCTAATCACAACATGACAATTGTATTATATACAGTACAATCCTATAAGATTATATAGGATCTAACCACAACATGACAATTGTATTATATACAGTACAATCCCATAAGATTATATAGGATCTAACCACAACATGACAATTGTATTATATACAGTACAAGCCCATAAGGATATATAGGATCTAACCACAACATGACAATTGTATTATCTACAGTACAATCCCATAAGATTATATAGGATCTAACCACAACATGACAATTGTATTATATACAGTACAATCCCATAAGATTATATAGGATCTAACCACAACATGACAATTGTATCATCTACAGTACAATCCCATAAGATTATATAGGATCATATACAGTACAATCCCATAAGATTATATAGGATCTAATCACAACATGACAATTGTATTATATACAGTACAATCCCATAAGATTATATAGGATCTAACCACAACATGACAATTGTATTATCTACAGTACAATCCCATAAGATTATATAGGATCTAACCACAACATGACAATTGTATTATATACAGTACAATCCCATAAGATTATATAGGATCTAACCACAACATGACAATTGTATTATATACAGTACAATCCCATAAGGATATATAGGATCTAACCACAACATGACAATTGTATTATCTACAGTACAATCCCATAAGATTATATAGGATCTAACCACAACATAACAATTGTATTATATACAGTACAATCCCATAAGATTATATAGGATCTAACCACAACATGACAATTGTATTATATACAGTACAATCCCATAAGGATATATAGGATCTAATTACAACATGACAATTGTATTATCTACAGTACAATCCCATAAGATTATATAGGATCTAACCACAACATGACAATTGTATTATATACAGTACAATCCCATAAGATTATATAGGATCTAATCACAACATGACAATTGTATTATATACAGTACAATCCCATAAGGATATATAGGATCTAACCACAACATGACAATTGTATTATATACAGTACAATCCCATAAGGATATATAGGATCTAACCACAACATGACAATTGTATTATATACAGTACAATCCTATAAGATTATATAGGATCTAACCACAACATGACAATTGTATTATATACAGTACAATCCTATAAGATTATATAGGATCTAACCACAACATGATAATTGTATTATATACAGTACAATCCCATAAGATTATATGGATCTAACCACAACATGACAATTGTATTATATACAGTACAATCCTATAAGATTATATATAGAGATGAGTGAACTTACAGTAAATTCAATTAGTCATGAACTTCTCTGCTCGGCAGTTGATGACTTATTCTGTATAAATTAGTTCAGCTTTCTGGTGCTCCGGTGGCTGGAAAAGGTGGATACAGTCCTAGGAAAGAGTCTCCAGCCACCGGAGCACCAGAAAGCTGAACTAATTTATACAGAATAAGTCATCAACTGCCGAGCAGAGAAGTTCATGACTAATCGAATTTACTGTAAGTTCACTCATCTCTATATATAATCTTATAGGATTGTACTGTATATAATACAATTGTCATGTTGTGGTTAGATCCTATATAATCTTATGGGATTGTACTGTATATAATACAATTGTCATGTTGTGGTTAGATCCTATATAATCTTATGGGATTGTACTGTATATAATACAATTGTCATGTTGTGGTTAGATCCTATATAATCTTATGGGATTGTACTGTATATAATACAATTGTCATGTTGTGGTTAGATCCTATATAATCTTATGGGATTGTACTGTATATGATCCTATATAATCTTATGGGATTGTACTGTATATAATACAATTGTCATGTTGTGGTTAGATCCTATATATCCTTATGGGATTGTACTGTATATAATACAATTGTCATGTTGTGGTTAGATCCTATATAATCTTATGGGATTGTACTGTATATAATACAATTGTCATGTTGTGGTTAGATCCTATATAATCTTATGGGATTGTACTGTATATAATACAATTGTCATGTTGTGGTTAGATCCTATATAATCTTATGGGATTGTACTGTATATAATACAATTGTCATGTTGTGGTTAGATCCTATATAATCTTATAGGATTGTACTGTATATAATACAATTGTTATGTTGTGGTTAGATCCTATATATCCTTATGGGATTGTACTGTATATAATACAATTGTCATGTTGTGGTTAGATCCTATATAATCTTATGGGATTGTACTGTATATAATATAATTGTCATGTTGTGGTTAGATCCTATATAATCTTATGGGATTGTACTGTATATAATACAATTGTCATGTTGTGGTTAGATCCTATATAATCTTATGGGATTGTACTGTATATAATACAATTGTCATGTTGTGGTTAGATCCTATATAATCTTATAGGATTGTACTGTATATAATACAATTGTTATGTTGTGGTTAGATCCTATATATCCTTATGGGATTGTACTGTATATAATACAATTGTCATGTTGTGGTTAGATCCTATATATCCTTATGGGATTGTACTGTATATAATACAATTGTCATGTTGTGGTTAGATCCTATATAATCTTATGGGATTGTACTGTATATAATACAATTGTCATGTTGTGGTTAGATCCTATATAATCTTATAGGATTGTACTGTATATAATACAATTGTCATGTTGTGGTTAGATCCTATATAATCTTATGGGATTGTACTGTATATAATACAATTGTCATGTGGTTAGATCCTATATAATCTTATGGGATTGTACTGTATATAATACAATTGTCATGCTGTGGTTAGATCCTATATAATTTTATGGGATTGTACTGTATATAATACAATTGTCATGTTGTGATTAGATCCTATATAATCTTATGGGATTGTACTGTATATAATACAATTGTCATGTTGTGGTTAGATCCTATATAATCTTATGGGATTGTACTGTATATAATACAATTGTCATGTTGTGGTTAGATCCTATATAATCTCATGGGATTGTACTGTATATAATACAATTGTCATGTTGTGGTTAGATCCTATATAATCTTATGGGATTGTACTGTATATAATACAATTGTCATGTTGTGGTTAGATCCTATATAATCTTATGGGATTGTACTGTAGGTTTAATTCACTAGTCTGAGGGCGGGGGAGGGGCAGTTTTACCATGTAATTTAGCTTTTGCTGGCGTTCTAGTGTTTGTAAAAAGATGAGATGCAGCACCACATCTGTACTCAGGATACACGTGGTATTGCAGCTCTGCCACATTTATTCCAATAGTGCTGAGCCACAATACAAGCCATGATAAGACTTTGGAAGAAGGCGGCCATATTTTTTGTACTCCTAGACAATCCCTTTAAGGCTCCCTCCAGTGTTATGGACACTCATCTGCTCCTCCTCTTACCATCTGGGAATGTAAATAATAACCAACCTGGAATTTTGCTGGCGCTCCCCCGGCCTTGAAGTTGACCACAAGGGTAAACCTGCTGTCCTTCTCCATCACCTCACATCTGCCCTCCTTCCACTTAGACGTCCCCATATTCAGGCAGTGGATACGGATGGAGCCGTGCAGAGCGAGCGGAGACATGGTGCTCACAGGTCGTTATCCTGCAGACGACCTGAAGGGGGCGGAGGAGAGTCATAAAGAATATCAGCACCAACACAATAAAGATCATCAGCACCAACACAATAAAGATCATCCGCACCAACACAAAAGATCATCAGCACCAACACAATAAAGATCATCCGCACCAACACAATAAAGATCATCCGCACCAACACAATAAAGATCATCAGCACCAACACAATAAAGATCATCAGCACCAACACAATAAAGATCATCCGCACCAACACAAAAGATCATCATCACCAACACAATAAAGATCATCAGCACCAACACATTAAAGATCATCAGCACCAACACAATAAAGATCATCAGCACCAACACAGTAAAGATCATCAGCACCAACACAATAAAGATCATCAGCACCAACACATAAAGATCATCATCACCAACACAATAAAGATCATCAGCACCAACACAATAAAGATCATCAGCACCAACACAATAAAGATCATCAGCACCAACACAATAAAGATCATCAGCACCAACACAATAAAGATCATCAGCACCAACACAATAAAGATCATCAGCACCAACACAATATCATCAGCACCCACATAATATCATCCGCATCAACACAATAAAGATCATCAGCACCAACACAATAAAGATCATCAGCACCAACACAATAAAGATCATCAGCACCAACACAATAAAGATCATCAGCACCAACACAATAAAGATCATCAGCACCAACACAATAAAGATCATCAGCACCAACACAATAAAGATCATCATCACCAACACAATAAAGATCATCAGCACCAACACAATATCATCAGCACCAATATAATATCATCCGCATCAACACAATAAAGATCATCAGCACCAACAAATTAAAGATCATCAGCACCAACACAATAAAGATCATCATCACCAACACAATAAAGATCATCAGCACCAACACAATAAAGATCATCATCACCAACACAATAAAGATACAACCCCCTGTGCCGGGAAAGACTGAGAATGGAGCAAGTGCCCCCCCACCACCATAGACTGTGAATGAAGTGCCCCCCCCACCATAGACTGTGAATGAAGTGCCCCCCCCACCATAGACTGTGAATGAAGTGCCCCCCCCCACCATAGACTGTGAATGAAGTGCCCCCCCCCACCATAGACTGTGAATGAAGTGCCCCCCCCACCATAGACTGTGAATGAAGTGCCCCCCCCCACCATAGACTGTGAATGAAGTGCCCCCCCCCACCATAGACTGTGAATGAAGTGCCCCCCCCCACCATAGACTGTGAATGAAGTGCCCCCCCCACCATAGACTGTGAATGAAGTGCCCCCCCCACCATAGACTGTGAATGAAGTGCCCCCCACCATAGACTGTGAATGAAGTGCCCCACCATAGACTGTGAATGAAGTGCCCCCACCATAGACTGTGAATGAAGTGCCCCCACCATAGACTGTGAATGAAGTGCCCCCCCCCCACCATAGACTGTGAATGAAGTGCCCCCCCCATAGACTGTGAATGAAGTGCCCCCCACCATAGACTGTGAATGAAGTGCCCCCCCCCACCATAGACTGTGAATGAAGTGCCCCCCCCACCATAGACTGTGAATGAAGTGCCCCCCCCCACCATAGACTGTGAATGAAGTGCCCCCCCCCACCATAGACTGTGAATGAAGTGCCCCCCCACCATAGACTGAATGAAGTGCCCCCCCCCACCATAGACTGAATGAAGTGCCCCCCCCCACCATAGACTGTGAATGAAGTGCCCCCCCCCACCATAGACTGTGAATGAAGTGCCCCCCCCCCACCATAGACTGTGAATGAAGTGCCCCCCCCACCATAGACTGTGAATGAAGTGCCCCCCCCACCATAGACTGTGAATGAAGTGCCCCCCCCCCACCATAGACTGTGAATGAAGTGCCCCCCCCCACCATAGACTGTGAATGAAGTGCCCCCCCCACCATAGACTGTGAATGAAGTGCCCCCCCCCACCATAGACTGTGAATGAAGTGCCCCCCCCCACCATAGACTGTGAATGAAGTGCCCCCCCCCACCATAGACTGTGAATGAAGTGCCCCCCCCCACCATAGACTGTGAATGAAGTGCCCCCACCATAGACTGTGAATGAAGTGCCCCCACCATAGACTGTGAATGAAGTGCCCCCACCATAGACTGTGAATGAAGTGCCCCCACCATAGACTGTGAATGAAGTGCCCCCACCATAGACTGTGAATGAAGTGCCCCCCCCACCATAGACTGTGAATGAAGTGCCCCCCCCCACCATAGACTGTGAATGAAGTGCCCCCCCCCACCATAGACCGTGAATGAAGTGGCCCCCCCCCCACCATAGACTGTGAATGAAGTGCCCCCACCATAGACTGTGAATGAAGTGCCCCCACCATAGACTGTGAATGAAGTGCCCCCACCATAGACTGTGAATGAAGTGCCCCCCCCATAGACTGTGAATGAAGTGCCCCCCCCCACCATAGACTGTGAATGAAGTGCCCCCCACCATAGACTGTGAATGAAGTGCCCCCCCCCACCATAGACTGTGAATGAAGTGCCCCCACCATAGACTGTGAATGAAGTGCCCCCCCCCACCATAGACTGTGAATGAAGTGCCCCCACCATAGACTGTGAATGAAGTGCCCCCCCCACCATAGACTGTGAATGAAGTGCCCCCACCATAGACTGTGAATGAAGTGCCCCCACCATAGACTGTGAATGAAGTGCCCCCCCCCCACCATAGACTGTGAATGAAGTGCCCCCCCCCCACCATAGACTGTGAATGAAGTGCCCCCCCCCCCACCATAGACTGTGAATGAAGTGGCCCCCCCCCACCATAGACTGTGAATGAAGTGCCCCCACCATAGACTGTGAATGAAGTGCCCCCACCATAGACTGTGAATGAAGTGCCCCCACCATAGACTGTGAATGAAGTGCCCCCACCATAGACTGTGAATGAAGTGCCCCCACCATAGACTGTGAATGAAGTGCCCCCCACCATAGACTGTGAATGAAGTGCCCCCCCCCACCATAGACTGTGAATGAAGTGCCCCCCCCACCATAGACTGTGAATGAAGTGCCCCCCCCACCATAGACTGTGAATGAAGTGCCTCCCCCCACCATAGACTGTGAATGAAGTGCCCCCCCCCACCATAGACTGTGAATGAAGTGCCCCCCCCACCATAGACTGTGAATGAAGTGCCCCCCCCACCATAGACTGTGAATGAAGTGCCCCCCCCACCATAGACTGTGAATGAAGTGCCCCCCCCACCATAGACTGTGAATGAAGTGCCCCCCCCACCATAGACTGTGAATGAAGTGCCCCCCCCACCATAGACTGTGAATGAAGTGCCCCCCCCACCATAGACTGTGAATGAAGTGCCCCCCCCACCATAGACTGTGAATGAAGTGCCCCCCCACCATAGACTGTGAATGAAGTGCCCCCCCCACCATAGACTGTGAATGAAGTGCCCCCCCCACCATAGACTGTGAATGAAGTGCCCCCCCCCACCATAGACTGTGAATGAAGTGCCCCCCCCCACCATAGACTGTGAATGAAGTGCCCCCCCCCACCATAGACTGTGAATGAAGTGCCCCCCCCCCACCATAGACTGTGAATGAAGTGCCCCCCCCCCACCATAGACTGTGAATGAAGTGCCCCCCCCCCCACCATAGACTGTGAATGAAGTGCCCCCCCCCCACCATAGACTGTGAATGAAGTGCCCCCCCCCCCACCATAGACTGTGAATGAAGTGCCCCCCCCCACCATAGACTGTGAATGAAGTGCCGCCCCCCCCCCACCATAGACTGTGAATGAAGTGCCGCCCCCCCCCCACCATAGACTGTGAATGAAGTGCCCCCCCCACCATAGACTGTGAATGAAGTGCCCCCCCCACCATAGACTGTGAATGAAGTGCCCCCCCCACCATAGACTGTGAATGAAGTGCCCCCCCACCATAGACTGTGAATGAAGTGCCCCCCCCACCATAGACTGTGAATGAAGTGCCCCCCACCATAGACTGTGAATGAAGTGCCCCCCCCACCATAGACTGTGAATGAAGTGCCCCCCCACCATAGACTGTGAATGAAGTGCCCCCCCCACCATAGACTGTGAATGAAGTGCCCCCCCCCACCATAGACTGTGAATGAAGTGCCCCCCCCCACCATAGACTGTGAATGAAGTGCCCCCCCCCACCATAGACTGTGAATGAAGTGCCCCCCCCCCCACCATAGACTGTGAATGAAGTGCCCCCCCCCCACCATAGACTGTGAATGAAGTGCCCCCCCCCCCCACCATAGACTGTGAATGAAGTGCCCCCCCCCCCACCATAGACTGTGAATGAAGTGCCCCCCCCCCCCACCATAGACTGTGAATGAAGTGCCCCCCCCCACCATAGACTGTGAATGAAGTGCCCCCCCCCCACCATAGACTGTGAATGAAGTGCCCCCCCCACCATAGACTGTGAATGAAGTGCCCCCCCACCATAGACTGTGAATGAAGTGCCCCCCCCACCATAGACTGTGAATGAAGTGCCCCCCCCACCATAGACTGTGAATGAAGTGCCCCCCCCACCATAGACTGTGAATGAAGTGCCCCCCCCCCACCATAGACTGTGAATGAAGTGCCCCCCCCCCACCATAGACTGTGAATGAAGTGCCCCCCCCCCACCATAGACTGTGAATGAAGTGCCCCCCCCCCACCATAGACTGTGAATGAAGTGCCCCCCCCCCACCATAGACTGTGAATGAAGTGCCCCCCCCCCCCCCACCATAGACTGTGAATGAAGTGCCCCCATGTAATCACTACAGACTAGACAGGACCTGCTGTCTAGTTGCCGTGGTGTCCGGTCTGGACAGGATCAGGTCGTAGCTCCGTTGGTCACAGTGCGAGGACCCCCGCCCTCCCGTCCGCACTCACCCACCCTGTCACTCACCCCCGTCCGCACTCACCCACCCTGTCGCTCACCCCCGTCCGCACTCACCCACCCTCGTCCGCACTCACCCACCCTGTCACTCACCCTCGTCCGCACTCACCCACCCTGTCACTCACTCTCGTCCGCACTCACCCACCCTGTCACTCACTCTCGTCCGCACTCACCCACCCGGTCACCATCACTCACTGTAGTCCGCACTCACCCTCCGCCGCCATCACTCAATGTGGTCCGCACTCACTCACCTTCCGCCGCCGTCACTCACTGTGGTCCGCACTCACTCACCTTCCGCCGCCGTCACTCACTGTGGTCCGCACTCACCCTCCGCCGCCGTCACTCGCTGCAGTCCGCACTCACTCACCTTCCGCCGCCGTCACTCACTACAGTCCGCACTCACTCACCTTCCGCCTCCGTCACTCACTGTGGTCCGCACTCACCCTCCGCCGCCGTCACTCACTGTGGTCCGCACTCACCCTCCGCCGCCGTCACTCGCTGCAGTCCGCACTCACTCACCTTCCGCCGCTGTCACTCACTGTGGTCCGCACTCACTCACCTTCCGCCGCCATCACTCACTGTAGTCCGCACTCACCTTCCGCCGCCGTCACTCACTGTGGTCCGCACTCACCCTCCGCCGCCGTCACTCACTGTGGTCCGCACTCACCCTCCGCCGCCGTCACTCACTGTAGTCCGCACTAACTCACCTTCCGTCGCTGTCACTCACTGTGGTCCGCACTCACCCTCCGCCGCTGTCACTCACTGTAGTCCGCACTCACCCTCCGCCGCTGTCACTCACTGTGGTCCGCACTCACCTTCCGCCGCTGTCACTCACTGCAGTCCGCACTCACCTTCCGCCGCTGTCACTCACTGCAGTCCGCACTCACTCACCTACCTTCCGCCGCTGTCACTCACTGTGGTTCGCACTCACTCACCTTCCGCCGCTGTCACTCACTGCAGTCCACACTCACTGTAGTCCGCACTCACCTTCCGCCTCCGTCACTCACTGTGGTCCGCACTCAACCTCCGTCGCCGTCACTCACTGTGGTCCGCACTCACCCTCCGCCGCCGTCACTCACCTTCCGCCGCTGTCACTCACTGCAGTCCGCACTCACTCACCCTCCGCCGCTGTCACTCACTGTAGTCCGCACTCACTGCAGTCCGCACTCACCTTCCGCAGCTGTCACTCACTGCAGTCCGCACTCACTCACCTACCTTCCGCCGCTGTCACTCACTGTGGTCCGCACTCACTGCAGTCCGCACTCACCTTCCGCCGCTGTCACTCACTGTGGTCCGCACTCACTGCAGTCCGCACTCACCTTCCGCCGCTGTCACTCACTGTGGTCCGCACTCACTCACCTTCCGCCGCTGTCACTCACTGTGGTCCGCACTCACTCACTGTGGTCCGCACTCACTCACCTTCCGCCGCCGTCACTCACTGTGGTCCGCACTCACTCACCTTCCGCCGCTGTCACTCACTGTGGTCCGCACTCACTCACCTTCCGCCGCCGTCACTCACTGTGGTCCGCACTCACTCACCTTCCGCCGCCGTCACTCACTGTGGTCCGCACTCACTCACCTTCCGCCGCTGTCACTCACTGTGGTCCGCACTCACTGCAGTCCGCACTCACTCACCTACCTTCCGCCGCTGTCACTCACTGTGGTCCGCACTCACTGCAGTCCGCACTCACCTTCCGCCGCTGTCACTCACTGTGGTCCGCACTCACTGCAGTCCGCACTCACCTTCCGCCGCTGTCACTCACTGTGGTCCGCACTCACTCACCGTGGTCCGCACTCACTCACCTTCCGCCGCTATCACTCACTGTGGTCCGCACTCACTCACCTTCCGCCGCTGTCACTCACTGTGGTCCGCACTCACTCACCTTCCGCCGCCGTCACTCACTGTGGTCCGCACTCACTCACCTTCCGCCGCCGTCACTCACTGTGGTCCGCACTCACTCACCTTCCGCCGCTGTCACTCACTGTGGTCCGCACTCACTGCAGTCCGCACTCACCTTCCGCCGCTATCACTCACTGTGGTCCGCACTCACTCACCTTCCGCCGCTGTCACTCACTGTGGTCCGCACTCACTCACCTTCCGCCGCTATCACTCACTGTGGTCCGCACTCACTCACCTTCCGCCGCCGTCACTCACTGTGGTCCGCACTCACTCACCTTCCGCCGCCGTCACTCACTGTGGTCCGCACTCACTCACCTTCCGCCGCCGTCACTCACTGTGGTCCGCACTCACTCACCTTCCGCCGCCGTCACTCACTGTGGTCCGCACTCACTCACCTTCCGCCGCTGTCACTCACTGTGGTCCGCACTCACCTTCCGCCGCTGTCACTCACTGTGGTCCGCACTCACTCACCTCCGCCGCCGTCACTCACTGTGGTCCGCACTCACTCACCTTCCGCCGCTGTCACTCACTGTGGTCCGCACTCACTCACCTTCCGCCGCTGTCACTCACTGTGGTCCGCACTCACTGCAGTCCGCACTCACCTTCCGCCGCTGTCACTCACTGTGGTCCGCACTCACTCACCTTCCGCCGCCGTCACTCACTGTGGTCCGCACTCACTCACCTTCCGCCGCCGTCACTCACTGTGGTCCGCACTCACTCACCCTCCGCCGCCGTCACTCACTGCAGTCCGCACTCACTCACCCTCCGCCGCCGTCACTCACTGTGGTCCGCACTCACTCACCTTCCGCCGCCGTCACTCACTGCAGTCCGCACTCACTCACCTTCCGCCGCCGTCACTCACTGCAGTCCGCACTCACTCACCCTCCGCCGCCGTCACTCACTGCAGTCCGCACTCACTGCAGTCCGCACTCACCTTCCGCCGCCGTCACTCACTGCAGTCCGCACTCACCTTCCGCCGCTGTCACTCACTGTGGTCCGCACTCACTGCAGTCCGCACTCACCTTCCGCCGCTGTCACTCACTGTGGTCCGCACTCACTGCAGTCCGCACTCACCTTCCGCCGCTGTCACTCACTGTGGTCCGCACTCACTGCAGTCCGCACTCACCTTCCGCCGCTGTCACTGTTTCCACACACGATTTGGCGGGAACCTAAGAGGCTCGTCGCGCAGAAGCGAACGTCAAGAGCGAAGCGACGTTTGACGTCACCACGTCGCGCACATATGTAACGTATATAAGGGAATCCAGCGCTGACTGATGACGTCGGTACTCGTAGCTTCCTTCTCTCATCCGGGTACGCAGGTCACGTGTGCTGGTGACGTTAGGAGGCGGGGTTCCGGTTGTTGTGGAGTTCGGAGAGTGGCGGGACCGGTGTGAGAGGAAACAGCGGCGCCAGAGATGCACAGCCTGCCTACGGCGGCGGTAAGCGGAGGACCGGGCGGGGGCCACAGCCAGAGGGGCGCTGTTACCTAGCAACCACAAAGGAACGGTCACCGGGCAGTAAACTGCAGGCGCATCCTGAATGTAACGATCCGGGGGAGGAGTCGGAGGGGAGGGGGAGTGGTAGTCTGTGGGGGGAGGAGTCAGAGGGGAGGGGGAGTATCACAGTCTGTGGGGGAGGAGTCGGAGGGGAGGGGGAGTATTACAGTTTGTGGGGGAGGAGTCGGAGGGGAGGGGGAGTATTACAGTCTGTGGGGGAGGAGTCGGAGGGGAGGGGGAGTATTACAGTCTGTGGGGGGAGGAGTCGGAGGGGAGGGGGAGTATTACAGTCTGTGGGGGGAGGAGTCGGAGGGGAGGGGGAGTATTACAGTCTGTGGGGGGAGGAGTCGGAGGGGAGGGGGAGTATCAGTCTGTGGGGGGAGGAGTCGGAGGGGAGGGGGAGTATCAGTCTGTGGGGGGAGGAGTCGGAGGGGAGGGGGAGTATCAGTCTGTGGGGGGAGGAGTCGGAGGGGAGGGGGAGTATCAGTCTGTGGGGGGAGGAGTCGGAGGGGAGGGGGAGTATCACAGTCTGTGGGGGGAGGAGTCAGAGGGGAGGGGGAGTATCACAGTCTGTGGGGGAGGAGTCAGAGGGGAGGGGGAGTATCACAGTCTGTGGGGGGAGGAGTCAGAGGGGAGGGGGAGTATCACAGTCTGTGGGGGAGGAGTCGGAGCGGAAGGGGAGTATTACAGTCTGTGGGGGAGGAGGGGAGGGGGAGTATTACAGTCTGTGGGGGGAGGAGTCGGAGGGGAGGGGGAGTATCACAGTCTGTGGGGGAGGAGTCGGAGGGGAGGGGGAGTATTACAGTCTGTGGGGGGAGGAGTCAGAGGGGAGGGGGAGTATTACAGTCTGTGGGGGGAGGAGTCAGAGGGAGGGGGAGTATCACAGTCTGTGGGGGGAGGAGTCAGAGGGGAGGGGGAGTATCACAGTCTGTGGGGGGAGGAGTCAGAGGGGAGGGGGAGTATCACAGTCTGTGGGGGGAGGAGTCAGAGGGGAGGGGGAGTATCACAGTCTGTGGGGGGAGGAGTCGGAGGGGAGGGGGAGTATTACAGTCTGTGGGGGGAGGAGTCGGAGGGGAGGGGGAGTATTACAGTCTGTGGGGGAGGAGTCAGAGGGGAGGGGGAGTATCAGTCTGTGGGGGAGGAGTCAGAGGGGAGGGGGAGTATTACAGTCTGTGGGGGAGGAGTCGGAAGGGAGGGGGAGTATTACAGTCTGTGGGGGGAGGAGTCAGAGGA
>NW_026609010.1:0-43971 GCF_029499605.1 Hyla sarda | reverse complement strand
CATACATAATGAGAAGTCTAGGTACCCTAAATGACTGGGCACTATTGCCATAATTCATTGGTGACTCCCATAATTATATTGATACAAAAACTGGTCCGAGGCAACATATCAGCATACATATATAGTTTTTACATAGCCACAGGCGAAGGGCATGGGTATAGATACCCTAGATGCTCGGAAGAGGTTAGACTCCGCGGACGAGGCCTTAATAATTGAACCTTATATTCGCTGAGGCTAAATTATAGTATAGTATAATATAATGGGGTACCCCCCCCCCCGAGGGGGGACACTAGATAGGCTACATGACAAGACGATAACGGGGGCCTAGGGAACCTACCTTTCCCTGCACTAGTTCTATAACCCTAGTGCCTAGGCAGGGAATACCACAGTGAAATAGCGGGGTCCCGGTCAGCTGAGAGAACGGGTGGAGGTCCCTAACCTCGCTCCACGCTGTCTGAACGACGCTCCAATCCTGCAGGCAGCCTCAGCATCACAGCATTGATCAGTGTATGTAATCTATAGATTCCATGTAATAGTCTACTACAGGGACTAAAAAACTGGCAATAAGGTAAAAAGAACATTAACTTAATGTGAATAAGCCCCTCCCCTAATAAACTATTAAGTCTTCCCCATTTACCATTTTTTTAAATAAAATAATGTAAACAAAAATAAACCTAAACATATGTGTAACCGCACGGTCAATGGCGTAAACGTAAAAAAATACAACTTCATGGACCAAAAGAAAAGTCTTAAAAAGCGATCAAAGAGTCTCATCAAAATTAGTTGTTCATACATCCCGTATACGGAATAATAAGAGAGTTATAGGGGACAAGATAGGACAATCTGATACAGACTCATTATTGTACAAAAAGTTCGAATTTTTTTTTATATTTTAAAAGTGTTAAAATAAAACCTATATAAATCATTTCTCATTGTAATCGTTTGGACCTACAGAATAAAGAGAATTATTACCATAATGTGCACTGCGTCCAAACAGAAGAACCCAGATTTCACCCCACAAATAAAAATGTTTGGCCCTTGTTGTAGATTTTGCGGTAATATGAGTGATGTCATTACAAAGTACAAACCGGTGGTTAAAAAAACAACAACAAGAACAAGAAGCGTCATATGGGTTTGTAAAGAGGGAATTACAATCATTATGGCGATTAGAAGGCGAGAAGGAAAATATTAAAAAGAGAAATCACTGTGTCCTTAAAGGGTTAAAACGCAAAACTGTTGGGTTCCGAAGGGGTTAATAGTACAAAAAAAACATCTAACAGCAACATGTGACCACACACATACCTCCACCTGCAGAGCTGTACAGGAGCCGTGTACTTACAGGACCTGCGATGATGTCACAGTCATGTGATCAATCGGGACTCTGCTGTCACATGACCATTCTCACGGGTCCTTAACTCACCATCCCGTCTATCCTGCGCTGCTGACCTCCGCCCACTCCTGTCACATGATCCTCCCCACAGGTCCTTCAGCCACGGTCGTTTCTTTACTGCTATACTTTGCCCCCAAATGTACCGGTCACATGATTGTGACATCATCACAGGTCCTACACCTCCAGCATGTAGCAGATACAGAGCAGGTCCTGGGGGGGCAGTCACTGCTGTTGTGTGTGGAGATCTCTCAGAGCAGCAGCCCCTGATCATGTGACTCCTCCTCCTCCTCCATGTGACTGATCACATGACGGTGACATCATCGCAGGTCCTGTAAGCACACGGCTTCTCTACAGATACAGGTATGTGTGTGCGTCACCATCAGATCAGTATTATTGGGGATGTTTATTATTAACCCCTTAAGGACACGATGTATATTTACATTCTGTGCCCCATATGGGACTTTGAGGTGAGCTCAGGAGCTATAAGCAGCCAGGACTCACCTGTAATGACGCTCATCGCCATTAACCCTTTAGATTCCATGATCAAAGTTGATTGCAGGATCTACAATTAGTAAAATGCAGTTGTTGGGGGGCGGAGTCTAGATCAGCTGAGATGACGGCCGGAGGGCCCCTTACCGTGCTCTGTGCTCAGATCGGTGCTCTAAGTATACAGACACCTCCACAGCCTGTATAAGCCGAGCACCGATAACACTGATCACTATGGCAGAGCGTTATTCAGGGTTTGTAATAGAAGCCCCTCCCCTAATAAGTTTATATCCCATGTTTGTAATAAAATAATGTAGGTGGGCGTGGCTTAGACATGGCACTGTACGGTTGTTTCTCTAGGGAGCGCCGTGCCGACCAGCGGTTGTTTCCTGATTTCCTGTCTATACTGCCCCCCAGGGGATGTCTGGATGGTGAAGGTAACAGGTCACTTACCCGCCCATCCTGTCACCTGGTCAGTCTCTTTTCTCCGGATATCAGCCACTTCTTCCATACAGGACTATGTAAGCATCAGGTTTTTTAAGTTTCTCCCGCGCCCCTATTATTACTATAGACAGTGTTTCCAAACCAGCGTGCCTCCAGCTGTTGTAACACTACAACTCCCAGCATACCCTGACAGCCAAATGCTGTAACAGCTGGAGGCACCCTGCTTGGGAAACACTGACTCCGGTGGTGGCCCAGACCCTGCGTGTGTAACAGTATATGATGCTCGGCCTCTGCTGCAGGTAATAGCAGGTTCTTCCGGGGGGACATATCACAATTCACATAAAATCCTGATGTAATTGTGATGTATATTGTGCCCCCTAGTGGACACATTTCACTATTCTTCATTGGACAATGTCATATTGAATCCCTCTATTCTTCTCCCTGCTCTGATGAAGACGTTCTGAATACACCGCAGCCTCAGAGATTAGGAGAAATGGATTCACAACGTCTTCAGCAGAGCAGGGACAGCGACCTCAGAAGACCTGGAGGACCAGAGCGCCACCACTGGACGGGAGAGGGGAGTGCGCTCTAGTCTCTTATTTTACAGCCCTCGGACAATGGATTTTGTTTTATAGAGAAATCTGAAAACTCCTATAATGTCTCCTCAGATGTTTCCCCAGATTATCTCCAGGAAATGGATTTTATTTCTCCATAGAATCTGGTGCGGTTTATCATCGTCTCCTCTTCTTCCCTTCAGGTTTCTCCAATCCAGGATCCTCTGCTGATATCTTCTATATAAGAGAATTCTCCTGGATGACCCATCAACCATGGAGAGAGACAGGAACAAGATGGCCGACAGGATCATAAACCTCACCCTACAGATACTCTTCCGGCTTACTGGAGAGGTGAGGGATTCTGGGAGTGATGTCACATGACCTCATTCTTATCTATGTAATAACAGATGAATATGACTGGAGAGGTGAGGGATTCTGGGGGTGTTGTCACATGACCTTATTCTTATCTATGTAATAACAGATGGATATGACTGGAGAGGTGAGGGATTCTGGGAGTGATGTCACATGACCTCATTCTTATCTATGTAATAACAGATGAATATGACTGGAGAGGTGAGGGATTCTGGGAGTGATGTCACATGACCTCATTCTTATCTATGTAATAACAGATGGATATGACTGGAGAGGTGAGGGATTCTGGGAGTGATGTCACATGACCTCATTCTTATCTATGTAATAACAGATGGATATGACTGGAGAGGTGAGGGATTCTGGGGGTGTTGTCACATGACCTCATTCTTATCTATGTAATAACAGATGGATATGGCTGGAGAGGTGAGGGATTCTGGGAGTGATGTCACATGACCTCATTCTTATCTATGGAATAACAGATGGATATGACTGGAGAGGTGAGGGATTCTGGGAGTGATGTCACATGACCTCATTCTTATCTATGTAATAACAGATGGATATGACTGGAGAGGTGAGGGATTGTGGGAGTGATGTCACGTGACCTCATTCTTATCTATGTAATAACAGATGGATATGACTGGAGAGGTGAGGGATTCTGGGAGTGATGTCACATGGCCTCATTCTTATCTATGTAATAACAGATGGATATGACTGGAGAGGTGAGGGATTCTGGGAGTGATGCCACATGACTTCATTCTTATCTATGGAATAACAGATGGATATGATTGGAGAGGTGAGGGATTGTGGGAGTGATGTCACATGACCTCATTCTTATCTATGTAATAACAGATGGATATGACTGGAGAGGTGAGGGATTCTGGGAGTGATGTCACATGACCTCATTCTTATCTATGTAATAACAGATGGATATGACTGGAGAGGTGAGGGATTCTGGGAATATATGTAGATATTAATGTGTCTCTCCATACACAGGATTACACAGTAGTGAAGAAGTCCTCTAGTGGGCGCTGTCGGGCCCCTGTGTGTGAAGGATGGGGAAGAACCCTGAGCCCAATCCCGGGGCCCCCACCTCACTCCCTGATACATGAGGAAATGGATGAACAGAAGATCCTAGAACTCATTAACAAGATGATGGAGCTGCTGACTGGAGAGGTGACCCTGCTGGGAATGCTGGGACATTATACAGTAATGGAGGGGTCTGGTGATGACTCGAGAGGTGACCCTGCTGGGACATTATACAGTAATGGAGGGGTCTGGTGATGACTGGAGAGGTGACAGTGCTGGGACATTATACAGTAATGGAGGGGTCTGGTGATGACTGGAGAGGTGACACTGCTGGGACATTATACAGTAATGGAGGGGTCTGGTGATGACTGGAGAGGTGACACTGCTGGGACATTATACAGTAATGGAGGGGTCTGGTGATGACTGGAGAGGTGACACTGCTGGGAATGCTGGGACATTATACAGTAATGGAGGGGTCTGGTGATGACTGGGGAGGTGACACTGCTGGGAATGCTGGGACATTATACAGTAATGGAGGGGTCTGGTGATGACTGGAGAGGTGACACTGCTGGGAAATTATACAGTAATGGAGGGGTCTGGTGATGACTGGAGAGGTGACACTGCTGGGACATTATACAGTAATGGAGGGGTCTGGTGATGACTGGAGAGGTGACACTGCTGGGAATGCTGGGACATTATACAGTAATGGAGGGGTCTGGTGATGACTGGAGAGGTGACACTGCTGGGACATTATACAGTAATGGAGGGGTCTGGTGATGACTGGAGAGGTGACACTGCTGGGACATTATACAGTAATGGAGGGGTCTGGTGATGACTGGAGAGGTGACACTGCTGGGACATTATACAGTAATGGAGGGGTCTGGTGATGACTGGAGAGGTGACACTGCTGGGACATTATACAGTAATGGAGGGGTCTGGTGATGACTGGAGAGGTGACACTGCTGGGAATGCTGGGACATTATACAGTAATGGAGGGGTCTGGTGATGACTGGACAGGTGACACTGCTGGGACATTATACAGTAATGGAGGGGTCTGGTGATGACTGGAGAGGTGACACTGCTGGGAATGCTGGGACATTATACAGTAATGGAGGGGTCTGGTGATGACTGGAGAGGTGACACTGCTGGGACATTATACAGTAATGGTGGGGTCTGGTGATGACTGGAGAGGTGACACTGCTGGGACATTATACAGTAATGGAGGGGTCTGGTAATGATTGGAGAGGTGACACTGCTGGGACATTATACAGTAATGGAGGGGTCTGGTGATGACTGGAGAGGTGACACTGCTGGGACATTATACAGTAATGGAGGGGTCTGGTGATGACTGGAGAGGTGACACTGCTGGGACATTATACAGTAATGGAGGGGTCTGGTGATGACTGGAGAGGTGACCCTGCTGGGACATTATACAGTAATGGAGGGGTCTGGTGATGACTGGAGAGGTGACACTGCTGGGACATTATACAGTAAAGGAGGGGTCTGGTGATGACTGGAGAGGTGACACTGCTGGGACATTATACAGTAATGGAGGGGTCTGGTGATGACTGGAGAGGTGACACTGCTGGGACATTATACAGTAATGGAGGAGTCTGGTGATGACTGGAGAGGTGACACTGCTGGGACATTATACAGTAATGGAGGGGTCTGGTGATGACTGGAGATGTGACACTGCTGGGACATTATACAGTAATGGAGGGGTCTGGTGATGACTGGAGAGGTGACACTGCTGGGACATTATACAGTAATGGAGGGGTCTGGTGATGACTGGAGAGGTGACACTGCTGGGACATTATACAGTAATGGAGGGGTCTGGTGATGACTGGAGAGGTGACACTGCGGGGACATTATACAGTAATGGAGGGGTCTGGTGATGACTGGAGAGGTGACACTGCTGGGACATTATACAGTAATGGAGGGGGTCTGGTGATGACTGGAGAGGTGACACTGCTGGGAATGCTGGGACATTATACAGTAATGGAGGGGTCTGGTGATGACTGGAGAGGTGACACTGCTGGGACATTATACAGTAATGGAGGGGTCTGGTGATGACTGGAGAGGTGACACTGCTGGGAATGCTGGGACATTATACAGTAATGGAGGGGTCTGGTGATGACTGGAGAGGTGACACTGCTGGGACATTATACAGTAATGGAGGGGTCTGGTGATGATTGGAGAGGTGACACTGCTGGGAATGCTGGGACATTATACAGTAATGGAGGGGTCTGGTGATGACTGGAGAGGTGACACTGCTGGGACATTATACAGTAATGGAGGGGTCTGGTGATGACTGGAGAGGTGACACTGCTGGGAATGCTGGGACATTATACAGTAACACCACTGGAGGGGTCGGGGTGATGACTGTATCATTATGTGTCAGGTTCCTATAAGGTGTCAGGACGTGGCGGTCTATTTCTCCATGGAGGAGTGGGAGTATGTAGAAGGACACAAGGATCAGTACAAGGATCAGGTCATGATGGAGGATCAGCAGCCCCTCACATCACCAGGTAATAGACATGACTATATACACACGTCCTCTCATTATTTGTATGTAAAGAATGAATTCAGTCTCTGTATGTGTTCCCTACAGTCAGATCCAGTAAGAGAACAGCACCAGAGAGGTGTCCCCGTCCTCTTCTTCCACAGGATGATCAGGTAGATGGAGATATTCCCTATGATCTGTAGAAGGGCTGTGAAGCTCTTGTGGTCAGTCCCCTCACCCTCCATGACTCCTCATCTCCTGCTCATCTATAACATCCCACGTGACTTCTCCTACTGTCTGATGACTTTTACTATATTTCTTCCACATCTTATGAATCAGGGAGAAGATCCGAACAATATTAATGCTCCAGAGACAGATGTGAGCGGTGATGAGCAGTATAAGGAGAACATTCCTACAGGGAAAGATCTGATCTATATTACTGCTACAGACATAAAGGAAGAAGAAGAAGAGACAGATGTGAGTGGTGATGAGCAGTATAAGGATGACATTCCTACAGGAAAAGATCTGATCTATATTAATACTACAGACATAAAGAAAGAAGAAGAGACAGATATGAGCAGTGATGAGCAGTATAAGGAGGACATTCCTACAGGTAACCTCCCAGGTGAATAGTAACCACAAATGCAGAGAACAGTCACAGATTCTGCTAAGTCACCGAATGTAATACATTTTTTATGGCATTTTTTAAAGGGGTACTCCGATGAAAAAAGATTTTTTTATCAACTGGTGCTAAGTTATAAGTTAGAATTGTAAATTACTTCTATTTATAAATAGTTATCCTTCCAGTACTAATCAGCTGCTGAATGCTCCAGAGGAAGTTGTGTAGTAATTTCCAGTTTGACCACACTGTTCTCCGCTGCCACCTCTGTCCATGTCAGAAACTGTCCAGAGCAGGAGAGATTGATAGATTCTACCCTCTGTTTGTGGCAGAGAACCAAGCCATAGAGGAGTATGTTACAGAAGGACTGTCCCAGGGGTTCATCCACAAATCTAGTTGAGGCCCCTGGGATTGGTGAGTTGAGGCCCCTGGGATTGGTGAGTTGAGGCCCCTGGGATTGGTGAGTTGAGGCCCCATGGGATTGGTGAGTTGAGGCCCCATGGGATTGGTGAGTTGAGGCCCCTGGGATTGGTGAGTTGAGGCCCCTGGGATTGGTGAGTTGAGGCCCCTGGGATTGGTGAGTTGAGGCCCCTGGGATTGGTGAGTTGAGGCCCCTGGGATTGGTGAGTTGAGGCCCCTGGGATTGGTGAGTTGAGGCCCCTGGGATTGGTGAGTTGGGGCCCCTGGGATTGGTGAGTTGGGGCCCCTGGGATTGGTGAGTTGGGGCCCCTGGGATTGGTGAGTTGGGGCCCCTGGGATTGGTGAGTTGAGGCCCCTGGGATTGGTGAGTTGGGGCCCCTGGGATTGGTGAGTTGAGGCCCCTGGGATTGGTGAGTTGAGGCCCCTGGGATTGGTGAGTTGAGGCCCCTGGGATTGGTGAGTTGAGGCCCCTGGGATTGGTGAGTTGAGGCCCCTGGGATTGGTGAGTTGAGGCCCCTGGGATTGATGAGTTGAGGCCCTGTATCAATCGCAGGGGCCACAATCACATTACAGTCTTATCCAAAGTAACTTATAGAGAATCTGACCCCTTGTTCTCCACACTAAAGCCAATATACGGGGTTATAGTGGGGTAAACAGCTTTACAAAGAGGGGTCACTTACTCACATCCGTTTGGTATATGCAGAGTTCCGGCGCTGTAATCTTTAGCTGCATTGCTACGTTGTGAGAGATTGTTCTGTATTACAAACTGGAGAAATGTGAATTCCACGAAGGTCACAAACGTTTTCCACCCTGAAAGCTGCCGTCACCACAGCTCCCATCCTGGGTCACCACAACCCAGCTTTCCCGTTCATACGATGCGTCTGAGACAGAATAGGTGTCTCACCTTCCTACCCCAGAGAGACCATTTTATCCTTATAGCTTTATTACCAGGAAACTTTCCTCAGTGGCCATCATTTGTCCCTCAAGGAGTGGCCGCACTTGTCTGTGGGTACTACCGGACCTATTCTAATTCTTATGGATCACAAACACTTCATTTACCTCCCTGCGGCCAAATGTTTATCTCTAGGACAGGCTAGGTGGGCTCTCTTCTTCTTCTCCCCATTTTATTATGTGTCTCCTTTCTTCTTGGCACTAAGAACACTAAGGCCGGGTTCAAATGGCTGAAAATGTGCGGAATGAACACCCAGAAATCATGGACGGACATTCCGCACATTTAAATGATCCGATGCAATCACTACACCTCACTACCTCCTTGCCGGGGTCGGATTATGAGGTCTGCAGTATCCTTGACTCCCATATGTCCAGGGGCGGCCTCCAGTATCTAATCCTCTGGAAAGGCTATGGAGCAGAGGAACGGTCCTGGGTTCCAGCTACAGATGTACGTTCTCCTCCCCTTCTCCGTGCCTTTCATGCTTAATTCCTTCACACATCTGTTGCTCCCCTATCTGGAGGGTTTGTTTAGAGGTGGGTACTGTGAGGGCTCTTTCCTTTCCTTTGTTCCACTTCTGGTTTCTCAGACAAAAAAACCTCAGCTGATATTAATGAGCACCTCCTTATTTTCCTGGCTACCTTTCAATCAGCCAGCCCCATTCCCTGCTGGGTCCTGGCTATTTAACGGCTTGTTACTGTTGTTCCTGATTGTGATTCCATTTATAACCCTGGCCTGGCTGACATCCACTCTTGGTCCTAATCCTGGTTCTGACTTTTGGGTGTCCTGACTTTGGCTATTCCTGAGTACCAGCTTTGGTTCCTGACCCCTGGCTGTGTGTTTGACCTGGTTTCCACTATAGTTTATTTTTGTATTTTCTTATTTTTATTTATTTATTTATTTTTATTAATGATGCAGCAAATTTTCATTTTTTTACATTTTTTATTTTATCCTCCTCGCCTTGTAATAGACATAGACATGTTTTTTGCAGGATCCACTGTACTTGTTAATGAAATCCTTCATTTCTTCATTTTCCATAAAATATTCTGTAAAATTTGAAAAATTATTATCTGTGAGGTGAAACTGAAAAGAAAATGCAATTTTTCCAATTTGATTCTTAGGTCGGTACGATTTTAAATGATACCCAATTACTAGTTTAAAAAGAATTTCAGATTCTTAAAAAAAAAATGAATATGCTGAAATATGCCCTGAGCTGACCTCTATAACTTTTTAAGTTAATCACTGTAAGGCCACTTGGTTTTTTTTCTGTCAGTTTTTGACTCGGGTCGACTCATTTCTGCCCTGTATCCGGTTTTCTGACTGGACCTAGTAGTATACTACAGTTTTAGGTCTGGTCAGAAAACCAGATGCGGGTTGAAAATGAGGCGACGGAGTCAAACGGTGACTCTGGTCGGCTCATTAAAGTCAATGGATTCCAGCGTTGGTCCGGCTGGGGTACGGGAGCTCACGATTTCCCCCGGCAGCCGCAGGCTGATAACATGGTGTGAAAGCGCCCTGAGTCATGTGATAAGTCTGACCCACAAAAATCAGAGTTTAATGTGTCAGGGTAAGTGGTCAGTCCTAGGTCAGCTGACTTCCTATGAACTACAGGATGACATCATCACATATCAGATTATCCTGGCAGCTCCCAGAAACCTCCTCTCCCAGCTCTATCTGTATATTGCTGCTGTCTTTATGGGATCAGGATATATAGCAGTTATACACCTTCCCTCCAGCTCTATCTGTATATTGCTGCTGTCTTTATGGGATCAGGATATATAGCAGTTATACACCTTCCCTCCAGCTCTATCTGTATACTGCTGCTGTCTTTATGGGATCAGGATATATAGCAGTTATACACCTTCCCTCCAGCTCTATCTGTATACTGCTGCTGCTATCTCTATGGGATCAGGATATATATTAGTTATACACCTCCCCTCCAGCTCTATCTGTATACTGCTGCTATCTCTATGGGATCAGGATATATAGTAGTTATACACCTCCCCTCCAGCTCTATCTGTATACTGCTGCTGTCTTTATGGGATCAGGATATATAGCAGTTATACACCTTCCCTCCAGCTCTATCTGTATACTGCTGCTGCTATCTCTATGGGATCAGGATATATATTAGTTATACACCTCCCCTCCAGCTCTATCTGTATACTGCTGCTATCTCTATGGGATCAGGATATATAGTAGTTATACACCTCCCCTCCAGCTCTATCTGTATACTGCTGCTGTCTTTATGGGATCAGGATATATAGCAGTTATACACCTCCCCTCCAGCTCTATCTGTATACTGCTGCTATCTCTATGGGATCAGGATATATATTAGTTATACACCTCCCCTCCAGCTCTATCTATATACTGCTGCTATCTCTATGGGATCAGGATATATAGTAGTTATACACCTCCCCTCCAGCTCTATCTGTATACTGCTGCTGTCTTTATGGGATCAGGATATATAGCAGTTATACACCTCCCCTCCAGCTCTATCTGTATACTGCTGCTATCTTTATGGGATCAGGATATATAGCAGTTATACACCTTCCCTCCAGCTCTATCTGTATACTGCTGCTGCTTTCTCTATGGGATCAGGATATATAGTAGTTATACACCTCCCCTCCAGCTCTATCTGTATACTGCTGCTATCTCTATGGGATCAGGATATATAGTAGTTATACACCTCCCCTCCAGCTCTATCTGTATACTGCTGCTGTCTTTATGGGATCAGGATATATAGCAGTTATACACCTTCCCTCCAGCTCTATCTGTATACTGCTGCTGCTATCTCTATGGGATCAGGATATATATTAGTTATACACCTCCCCTCCAGCTCTATCTGTATACTGCTGCTATCTCTATGGGATCAGGATATATAGTAGTTATACACCTCCCCTCCAGCTCTATCTGTATACTGCTGCTGTCTTTATGGGATCAGGATATATAGCAGTTATACACCTCCCCTCCAGCTCTATCTGTATACTGCTGCTATCTCTATGGTATCAGGATATATATTAGTTATACACCTCCCCTCCAGCTCTATCTATATACTGCTGCTATCTCTATGGGATCAGGATATATAGTAGTTATACACCTCCCCTCCAGCTCTATCTGTATACTGCTGCTGTCTTTATGGGATCAGGATATATAGCAGTTATACACCTCCCCTCCAGCTCTATCTGTATACTGCTGCTATCTTTATGGGATCAGGATATATAGCAGTTATACACCTTCCCTCCAGCTCTATCTGTATACTGCTGCTGCTATCTCTATGGGATCAGGATATATAGCAGTTATACACCTCCCCTCCAGCTCTATCTGTATACTGCTGCTATCTCTATGGGATCAGGATATATATTAGTTATACACCTCCCCTCCAGCTCTATCTGTATACTGCTGCTATCTCTATGGGATCAGGATATATAGTAGTTATACACCTCCCCTCCAGCTCTATCTGTATACTGCTGCTGTCTTTATGGGATCAGGATATATAGCAGTTATACACCTCCCCTCCAGCTCTATCTGTATACTGCTGCTATCTTTATGGGATCAGGATATATAGCAGTTATACACCTTCCCTCCAGCTCTATCTGTATACTGCTGCTGCTATCTCTATGGGATCAGGATATATAGTAGTTATACATCTCCCCTCCAGCTCTATCTGTATACTGCTGCTATCTCTATGGGATCAGGATATATAGTAGTTATATACCTCCCCTCCAGCTCTATCTGTATACTGCTGCTATCTCTATGGGATCAGGATATATAGTAGTTATACACCTCCCCTCCAGCTCTATCTGTATACTGCTGCTGTCTTTATGGGATCAGGATATATAGCAGTTATACACCTCCCCTCCAGCTCTATCTGTATACTGCTGCTATCTTTATGGGATCAGGATATATAGCAGTTATACACCTTCCCTCCAGCTCTATCTGTATACTGCTGCTGCTATCTCTATGGGATCAGGATATATATTAGTTATACATCTCCCCTCCAGCTCTATCTGTATACTGCTGCTATCTTTATGGGATCAGGATATATAGCAGTTATACACCTCCCCTCCAGCTCTATCTGTATACTGCTGCTATCTCTATGGGATCAGGATATATAGTAGTTATACACCTCCCCTCCAGCTCTATCTGTATACTGCTGCTATCTTTATGGGATCAGGATATATAGCAGTTATACACCTTCCCTCCAGCTCTATCTGTATACTGCGGCTATCTCTATGGGATCAGGATATATAGTAGTTATACACCTCCCCTCCAGCTCTATCTGTATACTGCTGCTGTCTTTATGGGATCAGGATATATAGCAGTTATACACCTCCCCTCCAGCTCTATCTGTATACTGCTGCTATCTTTATGGGATCAGGATATATAGCAGTTATACACCTTCCCTCCAGCTCTATCTGTATACTGCTGCTGCTATCTCTATGGGATCAGGATATATAGTAGTTATACATCTCCCCTCCAGCTCTATCTGTATACTGCTGCTATCTCTATGGGATCAGGATATATAGTAGTTATATACCTCCCCTCCAGCTCTATCTGTATACTGCTGCTATCTCTATGGGATCAGGATATATAGTAGTTATACACCTCCCCTCCAGCTCTATCTGTATACTGCTGCTGTCTTTATGGGATCAGGATATATAGCAGTTATACACCTCCCCTCCAGCTCTATCTGTATACTGCTGCTATCTTTATGGGATCAGGATATATAGCAGTTATACACCTTCCCTCCAGCTCTATCTGTATACTGCTGCTGCTATCTCTATGGGATCAGGATATATATTAGTTATACATCTCCCCTCCAGCTCTATCTGTATACTGCTGCTATCTTTATGGGATCAGGATATATAGCAGTTATACACCTCCCCTCCAGCTCTATCTGTATACTGCTGCTATCTCTATGGGATCAGGATATATAGTAGTTATACACCTCCCCTCCAGCTCTATCTGTATACTGCTGCTGTCTTTATGGGATCAGGATATATAGCAGTTATACACCTCCCCTCCAGCTCTATCTGTATACTGCTGCTATCTTTATGGGATCAGGATATATAGCAGTTATACACCTTCCCTCCAGCTCTATCTGTATACTGCTGCTGCTATCTCTATGGGATCAGGATATATATTAGTTATACATCTCCCCTCCAGCTCTATCTGTATACTGCTGCTATCTTTATGGGATCAGGATATATAGCAGTTATACACCTCCCCTCCAGCTCTATCTGTATACTGCTGCTATCTCTATGGGATCAGGATATATAGTAGTTATACACCTCCCCTCCAGCTCTATCTGTATACTGCTGCTATCTTTATGGGATCAGGATATATAGCAGTTATACACCTTCCCTCCAGCTCTATCTGTATACTGCTGCTATCTCTATGGGATCAGGATATATAGTAGTTATACACCTCCCCTCCAGCTCTATCTGTATACTGCTGCTATCTTTATGGGATCAGGATATATAGCAGTTATACACCTTCCCTCCAGCTCTATCTGTATACTGCTGCTATCTCTATGGGATCAGGATATATAGTAGTTATACACTTCCCCTAAGGCTGTGTTCATACATTGCATATTTGCCAGGATTTTTCAAAACTGCATAAAAATTATTCTATTACCATAGTTGCACAAATTGCGGAAAACTATGTAACCATGGAAACGTGTGAACTAATCTGAAGACTTCAAATCTACAGAAAACAACTACATTGTGAATATAGGTAAAGTTTTGCAATATTAAAAAAAAAAAACACTCCCCTTGAATAAGAAAGTGTCCTGATAAGTTCCATAAGGTATGGGGGGGGGGGGGGGTGGCGGTGTGGTTCTCTCTCGGCTTTCACCTCTCTTCTGTTCTCCGCACTCTTGGCTCCTCCTTTTAACCCTTTCCTCTTCTGTCTTTCTCCTTCCTTTCTTCCCCCATGATCAGACATTTTATCCTTTGGATAGGGGATAAGATGTCTGTGGGCAGAGTACCCCTTTAACCCCTTAAGGACCAAGGACGTACCGGTACGTCCTTGGTCCTGCTCTCCTGATATAACGCGGGGTTACACAGTAACCCCGCGTCATATCATGGCGGGCCCGGCGTCATAGTGAAGCCGGGACCCGCCTCCAATAGTGTGCAGCGCCGATCGCGGTGCCGCGCGCTATTAACCCTTTAGCCGCGCGCTCAGAGCTGAGCCGCGCAGCTAAAAGTGAAAGTGAAAGTTGACGGCTAGCTCAGTCGGGCTGTTCGGGATAGCCGCGGCTAATCGCGGCATCCCGAACAGCTGACAGGACAGCGGGAGGGCCCCTACCTGCCTCCTCGCTGTCCGATCGCCAAATGACTGCTCAGTGCCTGAGATCCAGGCATGAGCAGTCATCCGGCAGAATCGTTGATCACTGGTTTCTTATGAGAAACCAGTGATCAATGATGAAGATCAGTGTGTGCAGTGTTATAGGTCCCTATGGGATAACAATGATCAGTATAAGAGATCAGTGTGTGCAGTGTTATAGGTCCCTATGGGATAACAATGATCAGTATAAGAGATCAGTGTGTGCAGTGTTATAGGTCCCTATGGGATAACAATGATCATTATAAGAGATCAGTGTGTGCAGTGTTATAGGTCCCTATGGGATAACAATGATCAGTATAAGAGATCAGTGTGTGCAGTGTTATAGGTCCCTATGGGATAACAATGATCAGTATAAGAGATCAGTGTGTGCAGTGTTATAGGTCCCTATGGGATAATAATGATCAGTATAAGATATCAGTGTGTGCAGTGTTATAGGTCCCTATGGGATAACAATGATCAGTATAAGAGATCAGTGTGTGCAGTGTTATAGGTCCCTATGGGATAATAATGATCAGTATAAGATATCAGTGTGTGCAGTGTTATAGGTCCCTATGGGATAACAATGATCAGTATAAGAGATCAGTGTGTGCAGTGTTATAGGTCCCTATGGGATAACAATGATCAGTGTGTGCAGTGTTATAGGTCCCTATGGGATAACAATGATCATTATAAGAGATCAGTGTGTGCAGTGTTATAGGTCCCTATGGGATAACAATGATCAGTATAAGAGATCAGTGTGTGCAGTGTTATAGGTCCCTATGGGATAACAATGATCAGTATAAGAGATCAGTGTGTGCAGTGTTATAGGTCCCTATGGGATAATAATGATCAGTATAAGAGATCAGTGTTTGCAGTGTTATAGGTCCCTATGGGATAACAATGATCAGTATAAGAGATCAGTGTGTGCAGTGTTATAGGTCCCTATGGGATAACAATGATCAGTATAAGAGATCAGTGTGTGCAGTGTTATAGGTCCCTATGGGATAACAATGATCAGTGTGTGCAGTGTTATAGGTCCCTATGGGATAACAATGATCAGTGTGTGCAGTGTTGTAGGTCCCTATGGGACCTATAACACTGCAAAAAAAAAAGTGAAAACAAAAAGTGAATGAATATCATTTAACTCCTCCCCTATTAAAAGTTTGAATCCCCCCCCTTTTCCAATAAAAAAAAAAAACACAGTGTAAATAAAAATAAACATATATGGTATCGTGCGTAAATGTCCGAATTATAAAAATATATCATTAATTAAACCGCTCGGTCAATGGTGTGCACGCAAAAAAATTCCAAAGTAGTGCATTTTTGGTCACTTTTTATATAATTTAAAAATGAATAAAAATAAGTCCTATCAATGCAAAAATGGTACCGATAAAAACTTCAGATCACGGCGCAAAAAATGAGCCCTCATACCGCCCCATACACGGAAAAATAAAAAAGTTATAGGGGTCAGAAGATGACAATTTTAAACGTATTAATTTTCCTGCATGTAGTTATGATTTTTTCCAGAAGTCCGACAAAATCACCTATATAAGTAGGGAATCATTTTAATCTTATGGACCTACAGAATAAAGATAAGGTGTAATTTTTACCAAAAAATGTACTACGTAGAAACGGAAGCCACCAAAAGTTACAAAACAGCAGTTTTTTTTTCAATTTTGTCGCACAATGATTTTTTTTTCCGTTTCACCGTAGATTTTTGGGCAAAATGACTGACGTCATTACAAAGTAGAATTGGTGGCGCAAAAAATAAGCCATCATATGGATTTTTAGGTGCAAAATTGAAAGAGTTACGATTTTTTAAAGGCAAGGAGCAAAAAACAAAAATGCAAAAACGGAAAACCCCCCCAGTCCTTAAGGGGTTAAGGTTCCCGGTTTAGGTTGTATTGTGTCTGTAGTCACTGACTGTGTTATGCAGCTGTCCTCACTCTGTATACATCATGCTGTGCTGAATGGGATTTTGTCATAGACTTCCATGGTCTGTACTTACACTGTACGTCTCTTTACTCACTTTTTAGTAAAAATAAGTTTAAATAAAAAGAAAAAATGGAGTAAAAGATAACACTATGTTATACATACCGATCGTACCAACCTGATCTATGAGGAGAACAAGTCAATTTTACTGCACATGACATGATTGCTAGGACTCTGTCACTGCCGGGACTCTGCTATTGATACAGTCTGGCTATGGTCGGCTCTAATGGATCAATGCAGTAAATACCGTATTTATCGGGGTATACCACGCACCGGCCTATAACACGCACCCTCATTTTACCAAGGATATTTGGGTAAAAAAAGTTTTTTACCCAAATGTCCATGGTAAAATGAGGGTGCGTGTGTGCGCGTGTATACCCCGATATACCCCCAGGAAAGGCAGGGGGAGAGAGGCCGTCGCTGCCCGCTTCTCTCCCCCTGCCTTTCCTGGGGGTCTAGAGCCCTGATGCCGGCCCTTCTCACCCCCTAGCCAGGGGGAGAGAAGCGGCGCCGACAGCCAGGGGGTGAGAAGGGGCAGCGGCACCGTTGCCTCCCTCCATGCCTGGTGGCATAATTACCTGGGTCGGGTCCGTGCTGCTACAGGCCTCCGGCGTGCGTCCCCTGCGTCGTTGCTATGCACAGCGTGGCGCTCGGACGTCATGCGCCGCGCCGTGCAGCGCATAGCAACGACGAAGGGGGCGCACGCCGGGGGCCTGCAGCAGCGCGGACCCAGGTAATTATGCCACCGGGGATGGGGGAGGCAACGGGGCAGCGGCGCCGGCAATGGGTGCCGCTGCCCCTTCTCTCCCCCTGGCTATCGCCGCCGGTACCGATAGTCAGGGGGACAGAACGGGCAGCGGCACCGATAGCCAGGGGGTGAGAAGGGCCGGAAGCAGGGTTCTAGACCCCAGGAAAGGCAGGGGGAGAGAAGCGGGCAGCGACCCCCTTTCCTGGGGCGGTATCGGCGAATAACACGCACATAGACTTTAGGCTAAAAATTTTAGCCTAAAAAGTACGTGTTATACGCCGATAAATACGGTACTGTACTGATCTGTATGAGCAATCCAATGACTGCTCATACAAGTCCTATAGAGGGACCAAAAAGTGTTAAAAAAAATAATTTTTAAGATTTAAAAAAAAAAATGTAACCCCCCCCCTCCAATAATATTTTAACTTTTTTGTTGTAAAAATGTAAAGCAATTTTTGTTTTAATTGTTTTTAGAAAGCAGTAAAGCGTAACAAAAACTATACAAATTAGATATCACTGTGATCGTATGGACCTGACCTATATTTTAATGCACAGTTAATACAATGTAAGATCCGTCCCACAAAACAACAAGCTCTCAAATGCAGCGTAGATGCAGTGTTCCTGGGTTGTTAAGGGGTTAAAGGGGTATTCCAGTTAAAGTTAGTGTAGTCCATAATATAGTGTCTGTACCTGTGTGTGACTGTTTTCTTACAATTCTTATGTGATTTTCACCCCAATATTTATTTTTAACAGCATACAAAATGACTGTTGTCTCAGATTTTTCCCAGGTTGTAATGTGGCTGAGACCTGACATCACTAGTCACCTGATGACAGGTAGCCTGTCTGCTTCAATGGGTGGAGCGATCGCTTGGTGGGAGAGAGATCAATCTACAACTAATGCAACAGCTGTAGGCACCCTGATTGAAAACCACAGGTCTTTTGAATGGGTGCAGCTCATTTATGTTTCAATGGATGGGGGTGGCTGATGTGTGGGAGGGAGTAAAATGGAATTATGGGATTTGTAGGCAAAGAAGGAAACTCAAACAGGAAATACCAATTCACAAAAAGCTATCCACAGTGTTATGGTAATCGCAAAGCATAACCATTAGCCCCAAGACAAGCGCAGATCCTTCCTAAGCATGTCCATTACTGCCTGCCAGGTACGTACTAAATCACCTTATGGTGGAGAACCCCTTTAATACTGATAATAAAATCTGTGTTATTCTCTGCAGATTCTTGTAGCAGGAGATCAGAGGAGAATCTTATATCTTCAGATTATAAAGCAGATGATGATATCACACAAGATACATATGAAGAACATTCCATTATCCCAGATGCACCCTCAGCCCTTCACAGCCAAGATCTGTCATCTCATCCTTATATACAGGTCCTGTCTTCTCAGTCATCACAGGATGTTCAGCAAAAAAACGGTCACAGAAGGGGTGTTGGACATCAACGAGCTCATACAGGAAAGAAACCATATTCATGCTCAGAATGTGGGAAATGTTTTAGTTTTAAATCAGGTCTTGTTACACATCAAAGAACTCACACAGGAGAGAAGCCATTTTCATGTTCAGAATGTGGGAAATGTTTTAATCAGAAATCAATTCTTGTTGTACATAAAAGAACTCACACAGGAGAGAAGCCATTTTCATGTTCAGAATGTGGGAAATGTTTTGCTTTTCAATCAGGTCTTGTTAGACATCAAAGAACTCACACAGGAGAGAAGCCGTTTTCATGTTCAGAATGTGGGAAATGTTTTACTTTTCAATCAAGTCTTGTTCAACATCAAAGAACTCACACAGGAGAGAAGCCATTTTCATGTTCAAAATGTGGGAAATGTTTTACTCAGAAACCGCATCTTGTTGTACATCAAATAACTCACACAGGAGAGAAGCCATTTTCATGTTCAAAATGTGGGAAATGTTTTACTAAGAAATCAAGTCTTCATCAGCATCAAAGAAAAGAACTCACACAGGGGAGAAGTCAATTCAGAGGAATAATTGATGCAGATAACACATCTATAAATTATCCAGGTACATAGGATATCTGACATTTATACATATATCATATACTGCATCTCCAAACTTGTTACCAATGGTTAATAAAAGTTTTCTCTCTTATATGATTTATTATTCTTATATTCATCTCCGCACACTGGACTTATAATAAATGTAATATTGTCCCTGACGTTGTATATAGGGAATGTAACGCGTCAGTGTTGTCCCCGCCCCCTTCTCATTATGATTATAGAGACTTTAATTCAAGGCATCAGACAGGATCCGCGCGTCTCCCTTGAAGATCGTCTCTTCTGAACATAAGACGCTGCAGATACTTTTATTTATCACAAACCCTAGACCAGCGTTTCCCGTCTTGACGTCTATTTTCGGTCTCAGATCATAAAATCCATTTTTCTATATGAGAAGTCGTCAATATGTCAGCGTCCCCCGGGTTCAGTAAACATCGGTGTAATTCTTTTCCTTTTCTTTGTCCTCCCCGGGGTATAAAATCCCTAGAGATCTGATCACATCTGGTACAAGATCTCTTTACTTCACACTTTGCGCCATTATTACACGGATTGAAGACCCAGTTACACGCTCGTAAATTCCCATCTATGTCGTGGATTGGAAGGAAAAAGGTTCTTTATTCTTTTACATAAACAATTGCATAACAAATACAAAGTAATAAAGTTTACCTCTTCAAGAAGTTGCTCAAAATTCTAACAATGTTTCTCATATTTAAAGGAGTACTCCGGCACGCACTTTTTTCCTTTTATCCCGTCCGGGCTGCAAAATAAAAGAAAACGCACTTTCTCTTACCTGCCAACGAGCCCCCGGTGCTCCGGTACACTCCGGTACAGGTGTTCGGTCCCCGGGCTGAATTCTTCTTACTTCCTGTTAGCCCGGCACGTCACATGGAGCTTCAGCCTATCACCGGCCGCAGCAATGTCCCGCCTCTGCTGGTGATAGGCTGAAGCTCCATGTGACGTGCCGGGCTAACAGGAAGTAAGAAGAATACAGCCCGGGGACCGAACACCTGTACCGGAGTGTACCGGAGCTCCGGGGGCTCGTTGGCAGGTAAGAGAAAGTGTGTTTTCTTTTATTTTGCAGCCCGGACGGGATAAAAGGAAAAAAGTGTGCGCCGGAGTACTCCTTTAACTGAAAGAAGAGAAACTGGTTAATCAAATGTTTAATATTTCAGAGTTTGTCCAGTTTAAGGAAAATTCTCCTATTGTCTAGTAAGTAAAGATGAGTCGAGAGCAAAGAAAAAAGAAATGAGAGAAAAAGAAAGAAAGAAAGAAAGAAAGAAGGGGAGAGAAGAGAAAAAAAAAACAAAAATAAAACCCCAAAAACTTAGAAATAGGTTAAAATTGTAACTTTGCCTAAACCTAAATTCCAGCCATTTGGTCCAATCTCTAGTGAACAGTTTTAAATGATCTGTAACAGATGTAATGGATCGCTCCATGGTAACGTTACATTGAACTGTATTAATAATATGCTGAAGATCAGGTATCTCTTCGCTTTTCCAAGTATATGAATTGGGATAGTTATTTCCGAAAAAGGGATTTCTCCCAGACCCAAATGTAATAATGTCACCTCTGGGCCCCAGGGAAAGGTGAACCCCATAATGTGGTTCAAAGTCAAATGAATCTTCTGCCAGAAGTCAGAAATGAAGTCACATTCCCACCATACATGAAGAAAAGTGCCCGATCGTGTATCACAGCGCCGGCGTTTCTGGATACATTTTTGAGAGCAGAAAAGGGTCGTGTTCCCGACATTTTCACAAAAACCCAACATATTTACTAAGGTTTCCACAGGAAATGTGGTGGATTTGAGCCGAGGAAAACCGGACAGATCAGAACATGTGTAAAAAAAGGAAAATGTAGGGAAAAGTGCAAAATGTAGAGAAATCTTAGTAAATACCGTGGGAAAAAATTATAGGGAATTAAAACCCACAAAGAAACCTCCACAAGACTCTTATAAATCAGGGACATTATGTGAAATTTTTGGGCTCAGTGTAAAGACGTGAATCCATTGTTCCTCACTAAAAGTCTTCCCTAAATCCTCTTCCCACTTCTTACAACAATCAGGGAGTCCAGGATTAGGTAACAAGGTATTAGACGCTTTTCATACTCCCTTAGTAGATAAACATGGGGTAAAAAATGTTTTTACTATATAATGACTTGGATCTGGAACATGTTTAGAGATGAGACATAATATCGTAAGTTTTAAGGCCTGCGCAGCTGGCCTGTATTTGTGGGAGGAGCCGGCTGCCTTTAAGAACTCACGGCCGCCGCACGCCCAGCCGCCGTGGGTTCTTCAGTCAAGGGTTCGTCACGTGATGTCAGCAGGAGGTGGCGTCACGTTCTCACCAGTCAGCTGACTGCACGGGTCAGCTGACTGCACGGGTCAGCTGACTGGAAGGTCGCTCCAGCCGGCATGGGGGTGGTAAGTGGCCGAGGCTGACCGGGGGTAACGCTGGCTGTTCCCGGACTCCGGAGGTAAGCCGGAGTTCAGGGATACCCTTGGTCAGCCCGGCCCCAGGTTATTGTATTACATACCGGAATTTCGGCCTCCTGCACACGCATATCATTACCGCACTATGTGAACGGCTTGCTGCGCATGTATATGATTACCGCACTATGTAAATACTGCACTGTGTGAACAGTCTCCTGCACATGCATATCATTACCGCACTATGTGATAGGCTTCTTGCGCATGTATATGATTACCGCACTATGTGAAGTCTCCTGCACATGCATATCATTACTGCACTATGTGATCAGTCTCCTGCACATGCATATCATTACCGCACTATGTGAACAGTCTCCTGCATATTTTATCATTTCCGCACCACGTGAACAGTCTCCTGCACATGTATATCATTACTGCACTATGTGATCAGTCTCCTGCACATGCATATCATTACTGCACTATGTGATCAGTCTCCTGCACATGTATATCATTACCGCACTATGTGATCAGTCTCCTGCACATGTATATCATTACCGCACTATGTGTTAGGCTTCTTGCTCATGTATATCATTACCGCACTATGTGATAGGCTTCTTGCACATGTATATCATTACCGCACTATGTGAACAGTCTCCTGCATATTTTATCATTTCCGCACCACGTGAACAGTCTCCTGCACATGCATATCATTACCGCTCTATGTGAACAGTCTCCTGCACATATATATCATTACCGCTCTATGTGAACAGCCTCCTGCACATATATATCATTATCACATTTTGTAGTTCTGTGCTGCTGGGAGGATCTATATGTGTCTCCCGTATACTAAGACTCGCACACCTTTACACTCAATCGGACTCACCGCTCCGCCCCACCCTGTGGCCTTATGCTTCACCCCCACAGCTGCCAATCTGGTCAGTCTAAGGCACGCTACACCAACAGCTGCGCTCACTTCCAACCTTTGTCTCTTAAACTAACTTCCTCACAGTTTTCTTTTCGTTTATTTTATATTTATACTTCTGTGTTTCCGGGCGGTGTGCCTCCAGCTGTTGTGGAGCTACGATTCTCACTTATACTGCGGTCGATTAAACTGCAGGGGTGGACGGAGGCATGCTCTTAGCAGTGCTAATACTGTCTTCCTTCATCCTTCCCCCCCTTCCCCTGCAGTTACTTGCATTTTCTCGGTGCGTTGCAAGTAGCCAGCAGTCAGGTATAATCATCTAAGTTAGAACTCCATTTCAGGAGGGGGTTCCATCCTTAATAACAGGAAGGCGTATTGTTTAGCTTTGGTGCCTGTCAGGTTACAAGAAAATTAAGTTTTCATGCATTTCGCTATCAAAAAAATAAATAAAAAAAAAAAACATTTTTTGTATATGCTCACATAGTTATGTCATGCACATATTCTTTATACATAGACAGGTCACGTGGTTGTGCCGGGCACACATTTAGTTGTCAGTGTTCACACTCTTATAACTTAATTTACATAACATGTGGTCCGCGTACGTAGTTGGTCAGTATATACTCATAATTTGTTTGCTCTTTCGGTCATATTCTTTGTTCCAGGTGCATGCCCTCATAGTTGTCATACACACATTCGTAACATTTATACCATACACACACTTATAGGAATCATGCCGTAGGATTCATGCTGTACACATCCTGGTAGGGTTCATGCCGTACACACGCTTGTAGGATTTAGACTGTACATATGTTTGTATGGTTCGTGCCGCATACACGCTCGTAGAATTTATGCCCTACACATGTTTTTAGGATCTATGCTGTACATACGCTGGTTGGATTCGTGCCGTACACACGCTGGAAGGTCTTATGCTGTACACACGCTGGTAGGATTCACGCCGTACACACGTTTGTAGGTTTCATGCTGTGCACACGCTTGCAGGATTCAGGCCGTACACACGTTTTTAGGATTTATGCTATACATACGTTGGTTGGATTTATGCCGTACACACGCTGGCAGCATTTATGCTCTACACACGTCTGTGGGATTTATGCTGTACACACACTGTAGATTCTCATTATTCATACTTGTAGGTTTCATACCATACACATGCTCATAGGATTCATGCGGTACTAGTAGGACATCCGCTTGTAGGGTCATGGTATACACACTCGTAGAGTCATACTGTATATACGCTTGTAGGGTTTTTACTGTACACAAACTTGTAGAAATTAAACGGTGCACTCACTTGTAAGATTTATAACCATACACTCGCTTGTAGGACTTATATTGTACTCACGCCCATACACGTTGGTAGGATTCATGCTGGTAACATTTATACGCCACACACGCTTACAGAATTCATTCGTTCTCTACACGCTTGTAGTTTTATACCGTACACGCGCGTTTAGGGTCATACTGTACACCCCCTTTGTAAGGTTTATACTGCACACACGCTTGTAAGATTCATACAGTACACACTTGTAGAGTTTTATGCCGTTTACTCGCCTATAGGTTCATACTGTACGCTCGCTTGTAGGATTATATTGTACATTCGCCCTTAGGATTCATGCTGTACACTTGCTTGTAGGATTCATACTGCACTCACGCTTGAGCGTGTTTGTGGGGTGCATGCTTGTAGCATTTACTCTATACACACGCTTGTACATGCTTGTAGCATTATGCTGTCTTTATACTTGTAAGATTCATGCTGTACACACCTGCAGGATTTTTTCTGCCGTGCACACTTGTAGGACACACGCTTGTTGGATTCTTACTTTACACACGTTAGGATTATGCAGTACATTCGCCGGTAGCATTTCTACGGTACACTCACTCGCATAATTCACAAAGTTCATGTGGTTCATACCATTGTAGCATACATACCGTACACTTGCTCGTAGGTTTACGTGGTATACACGCTTGTACACGCTTGCAGGGTTCATACTACACACGCTCTCGTAGGAGTCATGTCATACACACTCATAGGAATCATACTATGTACACGCCTATACGAGTCACACTGTACGCACGTTCATAGTATTACATGGTCCTCACGCTCGTAGGATTACTACTGAACATACACTCATAAGGATTGTGCTGCACACCCGCTCGCAGGACTTGTATCACGCATGTTTGTAGGGTTATATTACATGGGTGCACGCGGGAATCAGGCTGCGCGTGCACTCGTGGCATGTGTTCTGTACATGCGCTTGCGCTATTTGTGAAGTTCGCACGCCCGCAGTTTTTGTGCAGCGCACATGCTCATACAGCACATGGGGTGTGGCCCCGTACGCAGGTATGTGGTCGTAATAGTTACTACTTACCGGCATATTCTCTGCCATCGGTCGTGGTTAGCTAAAGGTGTGTTCGCTAGTGGTGTATACGCGTATATGGTTGGCCCGAGTATAGGTTCATCAAGTTGGTGGTACAGCCATGCATAGCGGTTCACGACAGTTTCACACGTAATCGTTCTGCACGCATCTTTATATAGGCAGGGAGATACATGGCAGCTGTCGTTGCTGACATGTCTTCAGAACGACAATTACACGACGCACAGGCGGTGCTTACCCATTAAACTCCAAACAATCAAGAAGAAAGTACAGGCAACTCACCACGTAGTAGTAACTTCGTGTTTATTGCTGGGACATGCAGGTAAAGCGGCTCCACGCCACACCGGGATGCCGAACACTAGTGCGTTAACCGATGACAGCTGTTTCTTTCCTTTCAGGAACTTCAACAGATCGTCTCCATTCACCTGTGCACGTGACTTTATATCCCCTCCTTCGTTTGTGACGTCGTGCCGAGGTGAGCGGAGCTTCAATCTTACAAATAGATTTACCAAAGTTAAATTCATAGAAAAATTACTTATAAACCGTGACATAATTTTGTATAAGTGAGATTAGCATTACTGCTGTGGTAAAAAACTGTTTAAAACTGGACTAGTAAAAACAGAACTATTTGTGACTAAACCGATGTTCAGAGAAAGACTCCCATATCTATTCTATCATTTAACCCCCTCATGTCTTGAGCTCCCGTCCTCAAAATCCAACGGGCTTCTATTTCTCTTAATTTTTTCACATTATCTTGATCTGGTTTTATTTTAACTTTTTCTATGCCTAAGAATTTTATATTTTTGATGTTTCCTGCATGTTCAGAGATCACGTGTTCTATCAGTCGCGGTGAACCTTTTTTTGTCACTATAGAGTGCATGTGTTCTCTAAATCTGATATTCATGGGTCTGATTGTGCTGCCTATGTAAAATCTCATACATTCACATATGATTGCATATATTACGTTTTTAGATCTGCAACACATAAAATCTGTTATTTCTCTGGTAATGCCACCTATATTAATATTGTTGCCAGTTATAAAGTGATGGCACCAGTTGCAATTTCCACATTTTTTATTTCCTCTGATTATTGATTTATTTAACCAGTTTTCTTCTGTTGTTCTTTTTTCAGTTATTTTACTTTTTACTAATTCATCTTTTAAATTCTTTGTTCGCTTAAACGCTATCATGGGTTTTTCTATTTTTATTTTACCAAGAATTTGATCTCTTTCAATTAAATGCCAGTTTGTATGTATAGATCTTTTAATTAATTCATGCATGGGACTATACTTAAATGTAAATGTAAACCTCTCTTTCTTTTTGTCCTCATCTTTTATTTTAGTGTGTTTTCTGTGTCTCCTATTTTTTAGTAGTGTGCTTCTGTCAATTTTTTTAACTCTTTCTAGTGTGTTTTTTAACATTAGAGGTGGATATCCCCTATCTTCTAACCGTTGTAGCAATTCGTCAGCCTGAGTATAAAGGAGGAAAGAAACCCCAAAAAACTAACGAAACGGAAGAGAGTAACTTGGCAGTCATAAATAAAGAAAAAAAAGAAAAAGAAGAAAACAAAGGAGAAGTTACATCAGCAGTAACAACGGATAGAGTAAATGAAGAAAGAAGATTAACACAAAGGGACATTGTTCCCATAAATAAAAACACACCTGCAGTAGTTAACTTGTCCAGTCTGATACTTAAAGAGGACACTATAAAACTCCTCTCAAGAGGACTAAATTTCTGCTTAGTTGAAGACTTTAATATGGAAGATTTCGAAATAGATCTCTTTAGAGCCATAAGAAAATTAAATCTAAAAAGATTCTTTGCTAACAAAATAAATGGAGAAGAGGAGGGTAGTCAAAAAGAAGGAGAGATCCCAGTCACAGTAGGACCTCTAGGTTTCAACATTCTTAGAGATTCAGTAGGTAGCGAAAGGGAGTGTCTGTTTGCCTTAACGGAGTTGCTAGGGGAGAACACCGGAGAACAGGATGACACGCCCACAGAGGTCGAAGTGAGGAATTTCAGAGGAGGGAATAGCTCCACGTTTTCTCCTCCCTTACAACCAGGGGGAAACCTGGAGCTATTCCAACAAAAAGTACTTGACGATTTGAGAGCACAAATATACCCAAAAGATACTGCTAATTTAACAATAGGAGAGCAAAAAGCACTAATGTGGTTAAAAAAACAAAAGGATAAAATAACAATAAAAAGGGCAGACAAGGGTGGAAACACTGTAATTATGAATACAACAGATTACCTAAAGGAAGCACATCGCCAATTAGATGACACAAGAACATATGAGAAATTAAAAGCTAGCCCCATGAAAAAACTTAAATCACAGCTACAAACCTTACTAAGAAAACAGGTAGAGAGAGGAATTCTGTCAAATAAAATGGCAGAGAAGCTGTTCCCACTAAACCCCAAAAATGCAACATGGTACATCGTACCGAAAATACATAAGACTATGGACTCCCCTCCAGGGAGACCCATAGTCTCTGGGGTGGGTTCATTAACGGAATCCCTCTCTGCATATACCGATTGGTTGTTGCGGCCATTACTGGCTGACGTACCATCCTTAGTGAAGGATACAGATGATTTCCTAGGTGCACTCGACGACATCCCCAGTGTGGAAGGCTACCTCTTAACGTCAATAGACGTGGAAAGCTTATACACTCGAATACCACAGGAGTTAGCCGTCGACTGCATCAGAGAAATCCTAATACGGACAGGAAAATCTGAAGATTTCGTAAATTTTGTCTGTGAATCAATAGAGTTTATCCTGAAAAATAATGTTTTCCAATTTGGGGAACAATGGTACGCCCAAAGGGGTGGGACCGCAATGGGGACCCCGGTCTCGTGCACATTAGCTAACCTGTACCTTGCGGTTTTTGAAGAAAAATATGTCTTTACAGTTGAAAATCCCTTCCTAGAGCATATAGGACATTATTCACGTTTTGTAGACGACGTGTTCATGCTCTGGAAGGGGTCTCCTAAAGATTTTGAGAGTTTCGTGGAATATCTCAATTCTAACCAAATGAATATGGCTTTTACCTCCAAATATAGTGATACAGAACTAGAATTTCTAGACGTTCTTATAAAAAAACAAAATAACACACTCGCTACAATAGGGTATAGAAAACAAACCGCAAGTAATACCTTACTACATTACAAGAGCTACCATCCCTCCCACACAAAAGAAGCAATACCTTATGGACAACTGCTCAGATTGAGACGAATAAATAGTACAGAAGAGGCTTTTTATACTCAGGCTGACGAATTGCTACAACGGTTAGAAGATAGGGGATATCCACCTCTAATGTTAAAAAACACACTAGAAAGAGTTAAAAAAATTGACAGAAGCACACTACTAAAAAATAGGAGACACAGAAAACACACTAAAATAAAAGATGAGGACAAAAAGAAAGAGAGGTTTACATTTACATTTAAGTATAGTCCCATGCATGAATTAATTAAAAGATCTATACATACAAACTGGCATTTAATAGAAAGAGACCAGATTCTTGGTAAAATAAAAATAGAAAAACCCATGATAGCGTTTAAACGAACAAAGAATTTAAAAGATGAATTAGTAAAAAGTAAAATAACTGAAAAAAGAACAACAGAAGAAAACTGGTTAAATAAATCAATAATCAGAGGAAATAAAAAATGTGGAAATTGCAACTGGTGCCATCACTTTATAACTGGCAACAGTATTAATATAGGTGGCATTACTAGAGAAATAACAGATTTTATGTGCTGCAGATCTAAAAACGTAATATATGCAATCATATGTGAATGTATGAGATTTTACATAGGCAGTACAATCAGACCCATGAATATCAGATTCAGAGAACACATGCACTCTATAGTGACAAAAAAAGGTTCACCGCGACTGATAGAACACGTGATCTCTGAACATGCAGGAAACATCAAAAATATAAAATTCTTAGGCATAGAAAAAGTTAAAATAAAACCAGATCAAGATAATGTGAAAAAATTAAGAGAAATAGAAGCCCGTTGGATTTTGAGGACGGGAGCTCAAGACATGAGGGGGTTAAATGATAGAATAGATATGGGAGTCTTTCTCTGAACATCGGTTTAGTCACAAATAGTTCTGTTTTTACTAGTCCAGTTTTAAACAGTTTTTTACCACAGCAGTAATGCTAATCTCACTTATACAAAATTATGTCACGGTTTATAAGTAATTTTTCTATGAATTTAACTTTGGTAAATCTATTTGTAAGATTGAAGCTCCGCTCACCTCGGCACGACGTCACAAACGAAGGAGGAGATATATAGTCACGTGCACAGGTGAATGGAGACGATCTGTTGAAGTTCCTGAAAGGAAAGAAACAGCTGTCATCGGTTAACGCACTAGTGTTCGGCATCCCGGTGTGGCGTGGAGCCGCTTTACCTGCATGTCCCAGAAATAAACACGAAGTTACTACTACGTGGTGAGTTGCCTGTACTTTCTTCTTGATTGTTTGGAGTTGCATTCATCCTATTACTATCGCAGTACATGAGCACCACCGCACGAAGATACGCTGCTAGAGTACGCACACAGACTGTTTAAGGGAGAGTACATAGAGGGAGAGCAGTGCCAGCACTTCAATCTCTGTGATGAAGTCTTGTGAAACTTACCCATTAAACCGTTGCAGACGGGATATGTTGCATTATCGTTGTTACTGACATGCCTTCTGAACGACATTGACATTACGCATAGGTGGTGTTTACCTGTTAAGCCTGCCACGGTGCAGAAAGGGTACATTGCATTATTGTTGTTGCTGACACGCTTTCAGCACAACAATAATATGACACATAGGTGGTGTATACCCATTATGCCTGCCTCGTCTGCAGGGGGGATACATTGCAGTTGTTGTTACTGACACGTCTCCACAGCAACGACATTATAACACATAGGTGGCGTATACCTGTTATGCCTGCCACGCCTGCAGGAGGGGTACGTCGCATAATTGTTGTTACTGACACGCCTTCAGAACAGCAATAACACCACACATAGGTGATGTATACCCATCATGCCTGCCACGCCTGCAGGAGGGGTACGTCGCATAATTGTTGTTACTGACACGCCTTCAGAACAGCAATAACACCACACATCGGTGATGTATACCCATCATGCCTGCCACGCCTGCAGGGGGATACATTGCATATTCGTTGTTGTTACTGACTCTACTTCAGAGCAACAACATCACGACACATAAGATGCGTATACCCATCATGCCTGCCACGCCTGCAGGAGGGGTACGTCGCACAATTGTTGTTACTGACACGCCTTCAGAACAGCAATAACACCACACATACGTGATATATACCCATCATGCCTGCCACGCCTGCAGGGGGGTACGTTGCACGGTTGTTACTGACACGCCTTCAGAGCAACAGCATTATGACACTTGCGAGGTGATATACTCATTATTTAGACACCGCATGTATAAATCCAGGTGTTGCTTCATATGTCAGTATTTCATGTTGTTGTATAGTGGTACTAGGCACATGTGTGGATTAGTCGTTCTGTGCATCTGGTCATATAGGTTGTTCAGTATATACGCACACCCATGCAGTTCATTCCAGCCACACGTTCATAGTTCATTCGGTACATACGCTCAGTTTATACATACACTCATGTTGTTGATCTAGACCAGTCACGTCTACAGGTCAGTCTGGTTACAACTTGAAAAGACTTAACGCAGCGATAATGTCTTTGTATACATTGTATTCTTTCAGCAATCGGGTTATGCCACAGGGATAGCATGATGTTTCCATTGTTAATTGCCACGTCTTTAGGTATGTCATGGAGACGTCCTGTTTTGTTCAGGGCGACGGTCATTCGGTTAGTTACAGATTAGTTCAGTCTTTCACGTTTCGGCCTATCACGTCTATAGGTCAGTTCAGTTGCGACCTGACACGTCTTCAGGTCGGCGGTAACGTCATTGCATGTCCATGTTTACTTAGCATCGGGGATATAGCTCGGTTCGGTGTGGTTGGTTTAGTTTGTCTTGGCCTAGATTGACGATGATAGTAGTCACATGTTGGGTGAGTCTCATTATCATGTTGCTGCACTAGGGGTCGCATTGCCGACATAGGTTTAGTTGGTGTTTACGTAGTCTTTGTGTATACACATGTTAGCACTCGGAGTTGTACATTCGGGCATAGGGTTATTCTCAGTCGAGGCTTTTTCACGCCCTCAGCTCACAGCGTACTTCCAACACGTAGCCGAGAATACTTATGTGATATTCATTGATACCTAGTGGATGTCTCACATGCCATTTCATTCTATTTGCATTCATCGGGTTTTGCCATTCTTCTTTGCATCCAGCATAGTACTATCGAAATATATCTGTCAGGTGTCCAGCATAACATCGCGTGGTTCCTCTGACAGGGCACCATTGTTTGCATTCCATTCCACGCCATCAAATCTACCTTGGAGAGCGCATGAAAAGGGAGGTTGCGAACCCTCTAGCAGCCGTCAGCTCTAGCAGCTGACCTGGTTAGTTGGTTGACTGGTGCTTAGGTAGTTCCCCATCGGGACCATCAGGACGGCTCATCGTTAGAGGATGTGCTGGCTTTCAGTTGTCGTCATATCCAAGGTTAGGAGAATTACATGCAGAGGCATGGCCGTAGTCGCAATGGCTTGTAGGGATTAAATAATAACAGGTTGAGAAGGGACGGCTATGCTTTCGAAACGTTGGCTCGTAAATGTACTTTCATGCAATTATAGGGTTTTGCCCTCTTTTCCCCCAGGCATATTCTATACGCAGCAGTTATGGCACACCTCAGACTGCTTGGTTAGTTAGGGGTTGGTATTCAGCTGTAGTAGGGTAGGTAGGTACGGTTCTCGGGCAGAGGCGACGACCACAAGTTTTAAGGCCTGCGCAGCTGGCCTGTATTTGTGGGAGGAGCCGGCTGCCTTTAAGAACTCACGGCCGCCGCACGCCCAGCCACCGTGGGTTCTTCAGTCCCACCCACCCTCCCCTAATTTCCGTTTACTCAGTTACAGGGTATGCCCTCTTTTCCCCCAGCCATATTCTATACGCAGCAGTTATGGCACACCTCAGACTGCTTGGTTAGTTAGGGGTTGGTATTCAGCTGTAGTAGGGTAGGTAGGTACGGTTCTCGGGCAGAGGCGACGACCACAACTGTATTTATAACATTCTGTAGTGGGAAGTGAGAATGTTTGAGCAATTTGTTGAACTGGTCGGAGCCGGCTATCCTCTCATATATCGGAGTATATAAATATATAAAATTATTATTAGGAATTTGCGTCTGAATTATATCCAGGGGCAGGTCCCTAAGACTTAACAGAAGTATTGAATCAAGGGAAGAGACCAAATACGAAAAGCTGCTAACATGGTGGGGCAAATGTTAGATGGAATACTATTTGATAGACGCGATATCCATAGTTCTAAAAATAATGAACCTCAGGGTACAAAGAGGTTTCTATATGTACCCACAGTTTAGTGCAGTAATTTGTCCACCATGGTTTAACCTGGTCCAGCAGCGAGGCTTCATATCATTATAAATCTGGGTAGCTCAACCCGCCTCTGTCTCCAGAGAGACATATCATATATACTCGAGTATAAGCCGACCCGAATATAAGCCGAGGCCCCTAATTTCACCCCAAAAACCCAGGAAAAGTTATTGACTCAACTATAAGCCTAGGATGGGAAATACATCATCCCCCCATGTAATCATCCAGACCCCCATCATTAACACCCTCATCATCACCGCCTGTCATCATCCCCCCTTCATCATTACCCTGTCATCATCCCCCCTTCATCATCATCACCCTGTCATCATCACCGCCTGTCAATCCCTTCATCAGTGGTCTTCAACCTGCGGACCTCCAGCTGTTTCAAAACTACAACTCCCAGCATGCGCCTGGCTGTCCAGGCATGCTGGGAGTTGACGTTTTGAAACATCTGGAGGTCCGCAGGTTGAAGACCACTGCGGCCTTCGTCATCATCCAGACCCCCCCCCCTTTTAGTTTTCTACTCACCTCCCCTCAGTGGGAAGGAAGGGTGATCTGGTCCGGGCCATCTATGCTGCAGGGACCGTCCGGTGGGGAGGGTTAGTCGTTCCGGGCTGTCCATCTTCACCGGGAGGCCCTCTTCTCCGCTCTGGGCCAGCCCCGGACTAGTGACGTTGCCTTGACGACGACGCACAGGGACGTCCCTGCGCATGAACGTCCCTGTGTGTCGTCATCAAGGCAACGTCACTAGTCCGGGGCCGACGCGGAGCAGAGAAGAGGGCCTCCCGGTGAAGATGGACAGCCCGGAACGACTAACCCTCCCCACCGAACGGTCCCTGCCGCACAGATGGCCCGGACCAGATCACCCTTCCTTCCCACCGAGGGGAGGTGAGTAGAAAACTAAAGGGGGGGGGGGGTCTGGATGATGACTAAGGCCCGGCAGTGGTCTTCAACCTGCGGGCCTCCAGATGTTTCAAAACTACAACTCCCAGCATGCCCGTACAGCAGATGGCTGAAATACTCGGCTTATACTCGAGTATATACGGTAGATACTGGAAAGCCAAATAAATTACTTAAGATGTTGTTGAAGAAATCGAATTCTGTATTTGGGGACCTGAACCGGCAGGTCCAGAAATAATAAAGAATTTGGATAGTAGAAGCATTTTAGTAGCTGCAATCTGACCCACCCATGATGTAGGAAACCTTGAATAATTAGATATATCCCTAGATATTTGGGCGCCTAGAGTGGAATAATTCACAGGGATCATATTAGTCAGGGGCAGGGCCACCATCAGGGCAGTACTGTCGTCAGGGGCCCGGACCAGGAGCACTGTGTACTGGGGGCCCGGCTGCTGCCGGCTCTGTCACTCTCCTCCCACACTGCATGTTAGTAAAAAGAACAAGCCCCTTGCAAAGCAGTAGGTTCTTTTTACGGAGCTAAAATCATGGGGCCCCGTTCCCTTACCCTGCCTGGACTTTGCCTGGACTAAGTTCCCCAGCCTCCTGCTGTACACAGCTCGGCAGTCGGGGAATAGGAGGAGGGGGAGGCTGCAGGCTGCACAGTGCTATAGCTTGGAGCAGAAGTGAAGCTGGTGGCTACACAAAATATGGACCCCCTGGAGCTGTTGAATCCTACCTAAAAAGTAAGTGTGCTTCTGTCTGTGTGTATATGGTATGTGTGTATATGTGCTGTGTCTAATTGTGTATATGTCTGTTAGTATTATCAATGTATATTTGTAATGTGTATATATGTGTGTACCCACAGTGTGCGGCACTATATGAGTACTCTCTTCAGGAGACTGGGAAAGCTTGGTGACAGGTAATGCACAGTGCAGGGCTCACACTTCCTCAGCTTTATGTACTGTCTGTCACCCAGCTTTCCCAGTCTCCTAAAGGAAATATCAGTCTGGTGAAGCAGTTACATTGGAGAGGAGATATGCAGTGAAGTAACAGATGTCCCCCTAGTATTTCCCCAGCTTTATAAACTCCTTAATGGCAGAATACTAGTGTGACATCTGGTACTTCATGTCTCCAATATGGCTGCTTCACCAGACATATATTCCCTTCAGGAGACTAGAAAAGCTGGGGAAGTAATGTGAGCCCTGCACTGTGTACTGCCTGTCACCCAGCTTTCCCAGTCTCCTGAAGCCCCAGAAGTGATGGTCTCCTCGTCTTACTTGTCACTGAGAATGGCTTCTGGGGGAACTATTGGGGAGTAACTACTGTGGGGGCACACTATTTGAGAGGCACTATTACTGTATGGGGCACAAATGGGGCATTATTACTGTATGGGGCACAAATGGGGCATTATTACTGTATGGGGCACAAATGGGGCATTATTACTGTATGGGGCACTATGGATAAAAAGTTTGTATGGTGTAGGATGCAGGAAAAGGGCAGAGCCTAAAAGATTCTGTGGAAATAAGTCCCAACACTAAGAAGTAACCGACCTGTGCAGTGTATGGTCACTGTATGGGAATAATGTCGGTCTGTATATAGTGTTTGGTATAACAGTATGGCGGCATATATATATGTGTGTATATATATATATATATATATATATATATATATATAGATATATATATGTGATCATAGTGTAACTGATTGTTTGTGTCCCCTGTATAGATTTATCATTAGTAATATTGGTCTTTGTGATACCGGGTTTTATTTAGTATATAGCGACTATGGGGGAGATTTATCAAAACCTGTGGAGAGGAAAAGTGGTGCAGTTGCCCATAGCAACCAATCAGATCCCTTTTCTCATATTTAAAGAGGCCTGTGAATAATGAAAGAAGCGATCTGATTGGTTGCTTTGGGCAACTGCACCGCTCTTCCTCAGGTTTTGATAAATCTCCCCCATTATTCGGTCACTGTGTGGGGTACTGTATGATAATGAGGTGACGGTATTATTTGTCCTGTGTGTAGTGGTATTATTGATTGTGTTGCTATTAGTATACTGGTTTTATTTGGTATGGTTGGGAGGGAGTCAAAGTTTTGTGAACAGCCTGTCTATAATAGTTAAAGGGGTATTCCTGGATTTTTTTTTATTTGGTTATGCTACAGGGGCTGTAAAGTTAGTGTAGTACATAATATAGTGTCTGTACCTGTGTGTGATGGTTTTCTCAAAATTCTTCTGTGATTTTCATCCAACTATTTTTGACAGCACAAAATGACTGTTGTCTCAGATTTTTCCCAGGATGCAATGCGGCCAAGACATTACATCACTAGTCAGCTGATGACATGGAGCCTGTCTGCTTCAATGGGTGGAGGGATCGCTTGGTGGGAAAGAGATCAATCTACAACTAATGCAACAGCTGGAGGCACCCTGATTGAAAACCACAGGTCTTTTGAATGGATGCAGCTCATTTATGTTTCAATGGGTGGGGTGGCTGATGTGTAGGAGGGAGGAAAATGGAATTATGGGATTTATAGGCAAAGAAGGAAACTAAAACAGGAAATACCAGTTCACAAAAAGCCACAGTGTTATGTAATCTCACAACATAGCCATTTATCCCCAAGACAAGCGCAGATCCTTCCTAAGCATGTCCATTACTGCCTGCCAGGTACCTACTAAAATCACCTTAAGTTGGAGAACCCCTTTAATCCTCCACTTCATGTGCATATATATATATATATATATATATATATATATATTCAGACTTTCTTAGTTCTACACCTTGTTCTGGTGTTGTCAAAGTCCCAGCTTTATCCATAGTGTAAGACATTATTGCTGAGACATAATATACTGCAGTATTTCATAGCAATGGTTGGATTTTCCCCATGTTCACACACAGTATTTTGGCTGAAAATATTCTGTTTCTTTGTTTTAGGGTATGGTCCCACGTAGCGCTTACGCAGTGTATTTCCCGCTGTGCAGCACATTTTGCGCAGCATGAAATTTGCTTTGTAAGCGCTTCTTGGGACTGTACCCTAAATGATTGGTGGTCTCAGCAGCCAGATTCTCACTGTCAAAGATTGAATACAAGTTGAGGTACACTTTTATGTGTCAGACCCTTTTTTTTGTCCATTTACATGCTAAAATCTGGTCTGGTTTCTTCTTGAAATGCTGCACGTATTTTGGGAGAGATTCACGAATACTTGTGCAGAGAAAAAGTTGACCAGTTGCCTACAGCAACCAATCAGATCGCTTCTTTGGTTTTTAAAAAGGATAAAAGATCTGAAAGATAAAAGAAGCGATCTGATTGGCTGCTATGGGCAACTGCTCTACTTTTTCTCTGCACAAGTCTTGATGAATCTTCCCCCCCCCCCTTGTGCTGTAAAGATATGACCCAAATTAAAAAGGTTTTTTTGTACTATTTATTTTGTTAAGGGGGGAGGGAAGGGGGGTAGGGCTGGGTGGTATACCGGTTCATACCGAATACCGAAATTTTGGGGCTGTACGATATGAATTTTTCCAATACCGCAATACCGGTTGGGCCCCTCCCCTTGGGAATGAATTATCAGCCCAGCGCTGCGCTGCCCCCACATCGGGGAACTAATCATATGTGACCCGCCTGCGCTGTTCTGCTCCCCCCCCAATTAATTATCAGCCCAGCAAGGTACTACTCACATATGTCACCCGTAAGCACTGCCCTCCACCTCTTTGTTGCGGCCGCCGTTGCTGGAACTCTATACTGTACGCCAGTGGTCTCCAACCTGCGGACCTCCAGATGTTGCAAAACTACAACTCCCAGCATGCCCGGACAGCCAACGCTCTGGCCGGCTTCTTACATGACAGTGGGCTCAGCCTATCACTGGCCGGGGTGGGACATCGCTGCGGTCGGTGATAGGCTGATGGCTCTCAGACGTTCCCGTCCCCAGCGTGAGGCCGACGTAGGTAAGTTAAAGTTTATTTTCTTTATCTTTTGCAGCCCAGGCATAGGGATACAGCGTACAGCAGTGGTCTCAAACCTGCGGACCTCCAGCTGTTGCAAAACTACAACTCCCAGCATGCCCGGACAGTGTTGGCTGTCCAGGCATGCTGGGAGTTGCAGTTTTGCAACATCTGGAGGTCCGCAGGTTGGAGACCACTGGCGTACAGTATAGAGTTCCAGCACCGGTGTCGGCCCGCCACAAAGAGGAGGAGGGCAGTGCTTGACATATGTGAGTAGTACCCCGCTGGGCTGATAATTAATTGGGGGGGGGAGCAGAACAGCGCTGGAGGGTCACATGATTTGGTGGGGGGGAGCAGAACAGCGCTGGCGGGTCACATGACTTGGTGGGGGGGCAGAACAGCGCTCATGGGTCACATGATTTGGGGGGGGGTGAAAGAAATACCGTTATATACCGTGGAACCGCCATAAGTTACAAAAATACCGTGACACACATTTTTGGTCATACCGCCCAGCTCTAAAGGGGGGTATATGGGGCCCTGAAATTCCTGATGGTGGCCCTGGTCAGGGGGGATGTAAGTATTATTCCTAAATAAGGTATTTGGCCATCAGTCCATCTATATAGATATAGATTCTCAACTCTGTTTTTAAGTTCTATTGGTATTCCTATGCTCAGAATTTGGGACTTAGAGGAGTTGATTTTATAATAACTGATTTTGAGTAATACCTTCAAAAAATTGTTCAGGACATGTCAAGCTTAAAAAGGACATCATCGGCAAAAAGACTGATGCGATGTTCTTTGGTGCCTATCATGACTTCTGTAATGTCTAAGTATGGAGCCAAGATGCGCCCATGCGCCCGTCAGGTCTGGATGACTTATTAGGCTTTAAAGGTGTACTCTGCCCCTAGACATCTTATCCCCTATCAAAAGGATAGGGGATAAGATGTCAGTTCACGTTGGTCCGGCCACTGGGGACCCCCGGGATCTCGGCTGCAACACCCACCTGTTGCGGCTTCCGGCAGCGCTGGAGGCTCTCATCCTAACGCCTCACGACCGCGGTGACGGGAGATTGTGACGTCACGCCCCGCCTTCTCAATGCAAGTCTATAGGAGGGGGTGTGACGGCTGTCATGCCCCCTCCCATAGACTTGCATTGATGGGCGGGGCATGACGTCCCACGGGGGAGGAGTCGTGATGTCACCATCTCCCGTCACCATGGTCGGGATCCAAAGCCTCCAGCGTTTCCGGAAGCCGCAACAGGTGGGTGCTGCAGACGAGATCCCGGGGGTCCCCAGTCGCAGGACCCCCGTGAACTGACATCTTATCCCCTATCCTTTTGAAGTTTTTGGAGGTTTTGTAAGTGGGCGACAGACCATGGACTGAGCTCATCGCTTTTTGGACATTATATTGCCGTCATGCCCCGCCCCTCAATGCAAGTCTATGGGAGGGGGCGTGACAGCCATCACACCCCCTCCTATAGACTTGCATTGAGGAGGCAGGGTGTGACGTCACAATCTCCCGTCACCGTGGTCGTGAGGCGTTAGGATGAGAGCCTCCAGCGCTGCCGGAAGCCGCAACAGGTGGGTGCTGCAGCCGAGATCCCGGGGGTCCCCAGCGGCGGGCCCCCCGCGATCTGACATCTTATCCCCTATCCTTTCGATAGGGGATAAGATGGTGGTGGGTTAGTAATGGTGTGGGGTGGCATTTCTTTGGGGGGCCGCACAGCCCTCCATGTGCTTGCCAGAGGTAGCCTATGTCATTAGGAACCGAGATGAGATCCTCAGACCCCTTGTGAGACCATATGCTGGTGCGGTTGGCCCTGGGTTCCTCCTAAGACAAGACAATGCTAGACCTCATGTGGCTGGAGTGTGTCAGCAGTTCCTACAAGAGGAAGGCATTTATGCTATGAACTTGCCGCCTGTTCCCCTGAATCCGATTGAGCACATATGGGACATCATGTCTTGCTCCATCCACCACAGACTGTCCAGAAGTTGGCGGATGCTTTAGTCCACGTCTGGGAGAACATCCCTCAGGAGACCATCCTCCACCTCATCAGGAGCATGCCCAGGCATTGTAGGGAGGTCATACGGGCACGTGGAGGCCACACACACTACTGAGCCTCATTGTGACTTGTATTAAGGACATTACATAAAGTTGGATCAGCCTGTAGTGGGGTTTTCCACTGTGATTTTGAGTGTGACTCCATATCCAGACCTCCAGGGGTTGATACATTTCATTTCCATTGATCATTTTTGTGAGATTTTGTTGTCAGCGCATTCAACTATGTAAAGAGGAAAGTATTTCATACGATTAGTTCATTCATTCAGATCTAGGATGTGTTATCTTAGTGTTCCCTTTATTTTTTTGAGCAGAGTATATGGAATACGTGTTTTCGTTAACTTTAACTCCTTAAGGACTCAGAGTTTTTCCGTTTTTGCACTTTCATTTTTCCTCTTTACCTTTTAAAAATCATAACCCTTTCAATTTTGCACATACAAACCTATATGAGGGCTTATTTTTTGCACCACCAATTTTACTTGAACATCTACTACGAAACCGAAAAGAATATATATTTGTGGGACCAAATAAAAAAAAAACGCCTGTTATTTTGTAAATTTTGGGGACTTCCGTTTCTACGCAGTGCACTTTTCGGTAAAAGCAACACCTTATCTTTATTCCGTAGGTCCATATTCAATTGAAATCGAATATGGTTGATTAAAATGATACCCAACTTATATAGGTTTGATTTTGTTTTACTTATATTTTTCACCATAACTGCACAAAAATTAGTACGTTTAAAAATTTCATCTTCTGACCCCTATAACTTTTTTATTTTTCCACGTACAGGGCGGTATGAGGGCTCATTTTTTGCACCGTGATCTGAAGTTTTTATCGGCACCATTTTTGTTTTGATGGGCATTTTTTACAATTTTTTTATAGTATACAAAGTGACCAAAAATAAGCAATTTTGGACTTTGGAATTTTTTACGTGTATGCCATTGGCCGTGCGGTTTAACCCCTTAACGACGCAGGACGTATATTTACGTCCTGCGCCGGCTCCCGCGATATGAAGCGGGATCGCGCCGCGATCCTGCATCATATCGCTTCGGTCCTGGCGCTCATCAACGGCCGGGACCCACGGCTAATACCACACATCGCCGATCGCGGCGATGTGCGGTATTAACCCTTTAGAAGCGGCGGTCAAAGCTGACCGCCGCTTCTAAAGTGAAACTGAAAGTATCCCGGCTGCTCAGTCGGGCTGTTCGGGACCGCTGCGGTGAAATCGCGGCGTCCCGAACAGCTGATCGGACACCGGGAGGGCCCTTACCTGCCTCCTCGGTGTCCGATCGACGAATGACTGCTCCGTGCCTGAGATCCAGGCAGGAGCAGTCAAGCGCCGATAATGCTGATCACAGGCGTGTTAATACACGCCAGTGATCAGCATAGGAGATCAGTGTGTGCAGTGTTATAGGTCCCTATGGGACCTATAACACTGCAAAAAAAATGTAAAAAAAAAAGTGTTAATAAAAGGTCATTTAACCCCTTCCCTAATAAAAGTTTGAATCACCCCCCTTTTCCCATAAAAAAAATAACAGTGTAAAAAAATAAATAAATAAACATATGTGGTATTGCCGCGTGTGTAAATGTCCGAACTATAAAAATATATCATTAATTAAACCGCACGGTCAATGGCGTACGCGCAAAAAAATTCCAAAGTCCAAAAAAGCGTATTTTGGTCACTTTTTATACCACTAAAAAAATGAATAAAAAGTGATCAAAACGTCCGATCAAAACAAAAATCATACCGATAAAAACTTCAGATCACGGCGCAAAAAATGAGTCCTCATACCGCCCCGTACGTGGAAAAATAAAAAGTTATAGGGGTCAGAAGATGACATTTTTAAACGTATACATTTTCCTGCATGTAGTTATGATTTTTTCCAGAAGTGCGACAAAATCAAACCTATATAAGTAGGGGATCATTTTAACCGTATGGACCTACAGAATAATGATAAGGTGTAATTTTTACCGAAATATGCACTGTGTAGAAACGGAAGCCCCCAAAAGTTACAAAAGGGCGTTTGTTTTTTTTTCGATTTTGTCGCACAATTTTTTTTCCCATTTCGCCGTGCATTTTTGGGTAAAATGACTAATGTCACTGCAAAGTAGAATTGGCGACGCAAAAAATAAGCCATAATATGGAGTTTTAGGTGAAAAATTTAAAGGGTTATGATTTTTAAAAGGTAAGGAGGAAAAAACGAAAGTGCAAAAACGGAAAAACCCTGAGTCCTTAAGGGGTTAATTATTATATGTTTAATGTTTATTTTTGCTTATCTATATATATTTATTTAATGTTAAAAGGGGGTGATTTAAACTTTTATTAGGGAAAGGGTTAAATCACACTTTTTTTTTTTTTACACATTTATAGCCCCCATAGGGGACTAATCACTTCTAATCACTGCCAATTCTCATCATCTCCTTTCCCAACATGTCTATCAGACGGTATCATGTCTTCAAGATTTGGGTTGGATAATAAATTTCCAAAAATCGGATCTCACTCCATTAAGGACCAAGACATTTTTGGGCATGACCCTGAACTGAAGTACAAAAGACTTTTCTTCCAGCAGAAAAGGTATCCTCTTTATAGCAGAAAATAAAGTCTCTTTAGGAAGTAGACTGTCACATTAAGGGAGGCCATGTTTTTACTGGGGTCCATGACCTCTTGTATTTCGGCAGTACCTTGGTGCCAGAGTCACTCCAGAACTCTTCAGACACAAATCCTAAGGACTTGGGACCACTCTCACATCTCCTTGGAGAACAAAATGAGGTTATCTCACCACGTAAAAAAGTCTTTAAAATGGCAGCTAAAAAAATGGAGAACCTTGTTCTGGGGGTTTCCCAATTCCTCATCCATCCATTCCTCTAACATCAGACGTCAGTCTTTGGAGCTGGGGAGTTCTGGTGGGGGACCCTCAGTTGCAGGGTCCCTGGTCTCAATAGACCCAGTATCGAGAGTTGAAGGCAGTCTTCAAGGCCTTACAAAAAATTGATAAAAAATTGATAAAGGGTCTTCATGTGAAGGTCTATTCAGAAAAATTTAGAGCAGTGGCCTTTATCAACCATCAGGGTGGAACAATGCACACACTACTGAAGGCTCTATCAGTATCGATTTTTTTATAAGACAGAACAGAACGTGGCATATCTGTCAGCAGTTAATTTGAAAGGAGTGGACAATTCAGAGGCTGATTTTCGAAGACGTCACATCTTGGATCCGGCCGAATGGGAACTAAATTCTCAAGTTTTCCTATCTCTAGTCCAGACTTGGGGTCGCCCAGAAATAGATCTATTTGCAAACTGGAAAAATTGAAAAGTTCATCGATTTTTCTTCTTTCATTCCAAGGGACAGTCCGCAGGCGGTAGATGCCCTTCAACAAGTTTGGTCGTTCAACCTCGCATATGCTGTCATGACCGGGGGAAGACGGAGAGAGTGTTATTAGGGTAAGCTTAGGGCTCACTATCCCTGTCCTCCCCCGGACATGACAACATATGCGAGGCTGCTTGCCCATCTTCCCTAAACTGCGGATCAACGACCACGGTGCCGGTCCCTACCTGCGCTAAAGTGCAATGGGCGTAAAAACAAATAATACTGAACACAGGCATAGATATGAAACATAACGGAAAACTACCAACCAGATAAACCAGACAGGATATAAATATACAAACAGGACAGAATATAGTGTACTAACAAACAGTAGATATGAATAAATGAACAAGACTAAGTATGAAATAAGTATACAAAAAAGAAAGTTGCAACAGCACTCTAGGTAAAAAAATGGAGGCTCTTAGCGCACATTCTTTTTTGTACATTTTGTATTTGCCACAGCAGCGGGCACCTGTGTATTAGGTTGTTGTGCTGGCTATTTTTCCTTTTGTTTTTACTATGGAATAAGTATACAGATGAACTGAATGTAAAACACAAAACTGATCAGGAACATAGACTGGAACACTGGACTCATATAACTAACATAAACAGATTAAGTTCAGAGGACACAGATCAGTG
>NW_026609009.1:0-44011 GCF_029499605.1 Hyla sarda | reverse complement strand
GCTGTGGGTATAAAAACTAGAACCCAGAAGGATCTCTCCCCTAGTAAAACAGGCTCTAGGTACTCGGTCTTGGCGGTGGAAGAAACTGAGGAAGGGCAGTCTGTGCCCCCTGTGGGAACACAGATGTTGGAGGAGATCTTGGGAGGGGTGAAAAAATCTAATTGTGCAATTGAGGAGATAAATAAACAATTAGGTGTGGTATCTACCGAGGTATCTCTGATAAGACACGATATGACTAAAATGAGAGATAGGATTTCCAGACTGGAGGAAGAAGCCCCTAAAACAGAAAATAGGATTAAGGTTTTGGAGGAGGAGGTTAATGACTTGAAAAAGGAGAGGACATCTGTTAAAGATAAGCTCACTGACCTTGAGGATAGATCCAGACGTTGTAATATAAGGATGGTGGGGTTTCCTGATGGGATGGTGGGGTTTCCTGAGGGGGTGGAGGGGGGGGGGGACTCTGCCATACAGTTTCTTAGTAGGTGGTTGAAGGAGGGGATAGGGGAAGGGCATCTTACTCCAATGTTTGGGATTGAACGAGCTCATCAGTGCCAAGGCGTATTCCCCCTCCGGGGGGTCCCCCTAGGACAATCCTAATTAAGTTATATACCTCCCAGGACAGGGATACTATCCTTAGGAGGGCAAGAGAGATGAGGGACCTACAGTATAATGGACAGAATATTTTTCTATATCCGGATTTCTCTTGGGAGACCCAGAGGAAAAGGGCATCCTTTCGGGAGATAAAAAGGCGGCTAAAGAACGCAGGGGTGCCCTTCTCTCTGCTGTTTCCAACGAGACTCCGGGTTGAGCATAAGGGAAAGGTAACAATATTTGGAACCCCACAAGAAGTCTCAGATTGGATGGATAAATAAGGCATCTAATATAAGGCACTACTGTGGCATTAGGGGTTGGAAGTATTAGTTGAGTAATAATGTTACGTCTCGGGGGGGAGGGGGGAGGGGTTGGGGGGTTCTCTGGGGTGTCACTAGGATAGGAGTGCATAGTAGAAGTACGGTGCATTATGGGGAGAGGGGGGGTGCGGGGGGGGGGGAAGGATAAGGGAAAGGAGGGAGGGATGGCACGGGATGATCAAAAGAGTGTTTTTTTTTTTTTCTCTCTCTCTCTTCTTCTTCTCTCTTTTCTTTTTTCTCTTAGGCAAATATATCTATGCTTAAATTATTAGCCTGGAACATACGAGGTATGTCAGATAGAATTAAAAAGTGTGCAGTCTTCGATTATATTCGGAGGTGCCTTCCTGCGATCATATGTTTAGTTGAGACCCATAGGTCAAGAGATGAGCAGATACTTCCAAGGAAGTGGGCCAAAGAAGAATACCACTCCAGACTCTCTTCCTACTCCATGGGAGTATCAGTATATGTTCACAGGAGGGTACCATTCGAGACTAAGAATGCAAAGGTAGATAAGTATGGTCGATATGTATTTCTTTATGGAATATGGGAAGATAGGGCAGTCATCTTGGCTTTTGTTTATATTCCTCCATCTTTTAGAGTGGATGTTCTGAGGGACCTCGTGAGCTATAGCGAAAGTAAGACACATTCGGCATTATGGATAGTTGGAGATTTGAACAATGTAATAGACCCTAGTATGGACAGATACAAATTAGGTAGGAATGTAGGGGGGAACGAAACAGCATTGGCGAGATACTGTGGAGAGATGAATTGGGTTGATGGGTGGCGGAAACTAAACCCAGGAGTAAGACAGTACTCATGTTTTAGTACCTCATATAACACCGCTTCCCGAATTGACTTATGCCTGTGTGATAAGAATGCAATGACCTGGACCAGCAGGGTGCAGTATAAAGCTAAAACCCTATCGGACCATTGCCCAGTGGTGGTGGAAATTGGAGGTAAGGTAATGGGTGGGAAAAGGTTGGGCTTTCGGCTCAACCCCCACTGGATTGAATTAGTGGGCGACCAGGACTGGTTTAGACAGGAAATAGAGGCATTCTGGGAGATTAATCATAAGTCCGCAAACCCTCAGGTGGTATGGGATACTATGAAGGCATACTTGAGGGGTCTATATATAGGGCGAATCAATAAAAAAAAAAAAGGAATTCTCACAGGAAGAATCAGTACTGAATAGTAAAGTGGCAACATTAGAAGCAGGGATAGAAGAGGATAGTGGGGGGAACAGCTGTTAGAACTGAAGGCAGCTCAAGAGGAATATAAAGAATATCTACTTAAAAAGGCACAAAATAAACTATTCTTCAGTGGGCAATTTAATTTCTTTGAGAAAGGGAAACCAAATAAGACACTGTCAAGATTACTTAAAAATCAAGGCGACGAACGTGGTATTATGGCTCTGAGGAGGGAGGATGACAGCATAACCACAGATAGAGAAGAAATAGCCCAAATGGTTGGCTCTTTTTTCTCCAATCTCTATATGGGCAGCTATATTAATAGGGCGGAGGTAGCGGAATTCTTGAGGGGAATTAATATTCCGAGTTTGACAGAGGATGTCAGGGACTCCCTGGATGACCCAATCTCCCTCCAGGAATTGGAGGAGGCATTGGCATCAATCCAAGGGAATACATCCCCTGGGTCTGACGGCATTCCTTTCTAGATATATAGAATATACTCAATCCTGCTGCTTCCAAAACTGCTGGGTATCATTAATGAATCCTGGAGGGGGGGGGGGGGTTCTCCCTAAATCTATGTGTGAGGCTAATATTAGACTCATTAGGAAAAAAGATAAGGATCCCTTGGATTTGGGCTCATATCTCCTTGCTTAATACAGATATAAAGATAATAGCGAAAGCACTGGCAAGGAGATTGGATAAAGTAGTGGAGGTAGTGGTGGGCGGTGACCAGGGAGGGTTTAGGTCAGGAAGAACGGTTCATGACAATATCCACCAGGTGTATGAAGCAATCCAGAGTGGATCCCGTGGCCCCCGCTCCATTCTGTCATTGGATGCTACTAAAGCTTTTGACAGGGTGGAGTGGGAATACCTCTGGGAAGTTTTGAAAAGGGTTAGGGTGGGCCCGAGGTTTTTGAGTTATATTCAGCTACTATACACTAACCCCGAGGCGAGTGTGGTGGTAGATGGAACCCCCTCCTACCCATTCAAACTAAGTAGAGGAACAAGGCAGGGCTGCCCCCTCTCACCCTTTTTATTTTTAATTTATATTGAACCCTTAGCGGCTTGGATAAGAGATAATGATGTTTATGAGGGATTTGGAGTAAATGGAGAGAAGAGTAAGATCTTGTTATTTGTAGATGATATCCTCCTTTTTGTAACTAACCCACAAGAAAAAATACATCGTATCATTAAGATGTTCGAGGCATTTGCCCCTCTATCTGGGTTGGACATAAATTGGAGTAAATCTACTATGCTCCCCCTGGATGAAGATATGGGGGAGACGGTGGGAAGACTATCCGTGTTAAAAAAAAATGAATGTCTCCATTATCTGGGAGTAAAAATAGCAGCCACGAATGATAGGTTTGTGATTAACAATATACTGCCCCTTTTGAATAGTTTAGCGAAGAGAGTAGAAGTATGGATTAAAATGCCCTTCTCTATGTCAGAAAGGATGGCGATAATAAAAATGGTGGTCCTCCCACAGATCCTTTTTTTTCTTGCTACCTCGCCAGTGTGGATCGGCAAATGCTGGTTCCGGAAGATAGAAGTGATACTGGGTAGATTGTTATGGGGAAGAAAAAGGGTTCGTCTGAAGTACAGATATTTTATGGCCCCTGGAGATAGGGGGGGATTGGATATGCCCAATTTCTTTGTTTATTACATGGCCGCGCAGTTGGTACGAATCGTGAATTGGAGAAATTTTAGATATCTGGAGAAGATTGTAGTAGATAAGGAGAAAGTGAACATATATGAGGTGTTGGAATGAGATGATTATGAGGAGAGTGGGTCAAATAACACGATGTTATTGTATAAATATAGGAAAGTATGGGAAAGATTAAAGGGAGAATTACATGTAGGAAATAGTTTTGGGTTCACACCCCTATGGGGTAACAATAAATTTAAAGAATTGGTGAAGTGTGAGTCAACTTTTTGGGATAGTAAGGGTATAAAACGACTGGAACAATTATTTGATAAAGGACAACTCTTTTCATTTGAGCACATAAAAAGGGGGTATGATATTAGTGATAACGATTGGCTGTACTATTGGCAAGTTAGTCATGCAGTCCATAACACGATAGATAAGGAGATATATGTAGCACAGAAACACAATTTCATAGAAGCACTAACTCAAATAGAGCACTTTAAAAAAAAAAAGGAATATCAATTTTGTATAAGAAATTAAATAAGATTATTGGAGTAAGGGGGATCGACAGAATTAAAGACAAATGGTCCGGAATAGTGGGTACTGTGTCTGAGGAAGATTGGGACATTATGGCCCAAAATATAAGCAAGGTTTCTCGTAATATGGAACATAAAATTACACAATTGAAGATATTACACAAGACCCACTATTCCGCGCTTCATTTACATAGGATAGGGGTGAGAATCACTTCACAGTGTGTTAAATGTGGTTTGGAAGAGGCGGACTATTTACATAGTTTTTGGTCGTGTGAGAAGATATCTGTTTTCTGGGAATCTGTAATAAAAGAGGTAGAAAGTAAAATCCCTGTGAAGGTACCTCGTACGATAGAGTTTATACTGCTGGGAGCTATTGGTAAGATGGGCAAATTTGATTAGACATACTCTTGGATGTAAACAAGTATGGATTTGGCTTCTATGGCTTTTGCTTTCCTTCCGATTGGTGATGTTGTTTTATCGGATTTGTACAATGTATTTTTGTAATTGTTTAATATTAAAATAAAAAAAATATAAAAAAAAAGTAATGTAATAGACAGACCCCAATTTTTAATATTCAGGGACTCTATAGTGACAGGGACTGTTCCCCAGGACTGGCGCATGGCAAATGTGGTGCCAATATTTAAGAAGGGGTCAAAAGGTGACCCCGGGAATTATAGACCTGTTAGTTTAACCTCGGTAAATTGTTTGAGGGTTTCCTAAGAGATGCTATTTTGGAATATCTTGATAAAAATAAATGTATGACCCTGTATCAGCATGGCTTTATGAGGGATTGATCCTGTCAAACTAACCTGATCAGCTTTTATGAGGAGGTGAGCACAAGACTGGACCAGGGGCAATCGCTGGATGTCGTATATCTGGATTTTTCCAAAGCATTTGATACGGTTCCACATAAAAGGTTGGTGCATAAAATGAGAAGGTTTGGGCTGGGTGAGAATGTGCGCAAGTGGGTAAGTAACTGGCTCAATGATAGGAAACAGAGGGTGTTTATTAATGGTACTTATTCTGATTGGGTGACTGTTACTAGTGGGGTACCACAGGGGTCCGTCTTGGGTCCTGTCCTATTTAATATATTCATGAATGACCTTGCAGAGGGGTTGAATAGTAAAGTAGCAATCTTTGCAGATGACACCAAACTCTGTAAAGTGGTAAACACTATAGAGGACAGTGCACTGTTACAAATGGATCTGGATAGGTTGGAGGTTTGGGCTGGGAAGTGGCAGATGAGGTTCAACACTGATAAATGTAAGGTAATGCAAAAATCCGAGCTGGGATTATGTATTAAATGGAAGAACACTTAGGACGACTGACATGGAAAAGGACTTAGGAGCCTTAGGTAACAGTAAACTTAGCTGTAGTGACCAGTGTCGGGCAGCTGCTGCCAAGGCTAATAAAATCATGGGGTACATCAATAGGGGCATAGATGCCGACGACAAGGAAATAATGCTACCGCTGTACAAATCACTAGTCAGTCCTCACATAGAGTACTGTGTACAGTACTGAGCACCAGTGTACAAGAAAGATATAGTGGAGCTGGAGAGGGTTCAAATCCCACTAAGGACAACAATAAATAAAGACATTATTATTATTATTATTATTATTATAATAACGTCAGCAGAGAGCACTGTGCTCGTGATGTCATCAGAGAGCATTCCAAAAAGAAAATAATTTCCTCTGTAGTATTCAGCAGCTAATAAGTACAGGAAAGATTACGATTTTTTAATAGAAGTAATTTACAAATCTGTTTAACTTTCCGGAGCCAGTTGATTTAAAAGAAAAAAAAGGTTTTCACCGGAGTACCCCTTTAACCCCTTCATGACCCAGCCCATTTTCACCTTCAGGTCCTGGGCATTTTTTGAAAATCTGACCACTGTCACTTTAAACATTAATAACTCTGGAATGCTTTTACTTATCATTCTGATTCCGAGAACTGCTGTAACAATCAGCCACCCCTGTGCAAATCGCCTCAAATGTACATGGTGCACTCTCCCTTCTGAGCCTTGTTGTGCGCCCCCAGAGCACTTTGCGCCCACATATGGGGTATCTCCATACTCGGGAGAAATTGCATTACAAATTTAGAGGATCTTTTTTCCCCTTTTACCTCTTGTGAAAATGAAAAGTATAGGGCAACACCAGCATGTCAGAGTAAAAAAATTATTTTTTTACACTAACATGCTGGTGTAGACCCCAACTTCACCTTTTCATAAGGGGTTAAAGAAGAAAAAGCCCCCCAAAATTTGTAAGGCAATTTCTCCCGAGTACGGCAATACCCCATATGTGTCCCAAAACTGTTGCCCTGAAATACAACAGGGCTCCAAAGTGAGAGAGCGCCATGCGCATTTGAGGCCTGAATTAGGGATTTGCATAGGGGTGGACATAGGGGTATTCTATGCCAATGATTCCCAAACAGGGTGCCTCCAGCTGTTGCAAAACTCCCAGCATGCCTGGACAGTCAATGGCTGTCCGGCAATACTGGGAGTTATTATTTTGCAACAGCTGGAGGCTCCGTTTTGGAAACAGTAGCGTACCAGACGTTTTTCATTTTTTTGGGGGCTGTGTAGGGATAATGTGTATATGTAGTGTTTTTTACTTTTTATTTTAGGTTAGTGTTAGTGTAGTGTTTTTAGGGTACAGTCACATGGGCAGAGGTTCACAGCAAGTTTGCCGCTGGGAGTTTGAGCTGCAGCGCAAATTTTGCGCCATCTCAAACTTGCAGCACTCACTGTAAACCTCCGCCCATGTGAGTGTACCCTGTACATTCACATTGGGGGGAGGGGGCAAACATCCAGCTGTTGCAAACTCCGAGCATGCCCTTTGGCTGTCCGTGCATGCTGGGAGTTGTAGTTTTGCAACAGCTGGAGGCACACTGGTTTGGAAACACTAAGTTAAGTAATAAACTTTCAAGTGTTTTGCAACCAAACTTAGCGTTTCCAAACCAGTGTGCCTCCAGCTGTTGAAAAACTACAACTCCCAGCATGCATGGTCTGTCAGTGCATGCTGGGAGTTATAGTTTTGCAACAATTGAAACAGCTGGAGGCACTGAGGTAGCAAACGGACAATGTTTCCCAACTAGTGTGCCTCCAGTTGTTGCAAAACTACAACTCCCAGCATGCCCAGACTGCCCAAGCATGCTGGAAGTTGTAGTTCGGCAATATCTGAAGGATCAGATGTTGCCGAACTACAACTTCCAGCATGCTTGGGCAGTCTGGGCATGCTGGGAGTTGTAGTTTTGCAATATCTGGAGGTCCACAGTTTGGAGACCACTGTATAATGGTCTCCAATCTATGCTCTTCCAGATGTTAGAGAACTACAACTCCCAGCATGCCTGAACAGACTGAGCATGCTGGGAGTTGTAGTTTTGCAACATCTGGAACAGCACAGATTGGAGACCATTATACAGTGGTCTCCAAACTGTGGACCTCCAGATGTTACAAAACTACAACTCCCAGCATGCCCAGAAAGCCAAAGGCTGTCTGGGCATGCTGGGAGTTGCCGTTTTGAAACTCCCAGAGGCAGCAGTGAGATCGCTTTACGGCGATCTCACTGCTGCCAATGAAGATGCCGCACTGCTGCCGGAAACTCACCTCCGGGACGCAGCGCCGCCGGGACCGCCTGGAGGACGTCGCTCGCAACGGGACCACTCGGGACACCGCATGGTCGGGTAAGTGATGCCGGGGGATGGGTAAGGGACACTTAGCAGAGCGGTGTGTGTCCCGATCCCCGTGATCGGGACTTACACACCGCGCTGCTAAATATTCTGATAGCGAAACGCTGCTATTAGCTAGTCAGAGTTGACCAGCTGATAGCAGCGATCGCTGGGGGGGGGGTGGGGGATGAAACCCCCCGTGGTCGCATGGTAAGATGGCTGGCTATCAGTGATAGCCACCATCTTACCGGGCGCTGCGGGATGCCGCGAGTAGCGGCAAAAATGTTCATGACGTACCTGTATGTCATGGGTCGGGAACACCTTGCCACCCATGACGTACAGGTATGTCATAGGTCGGGAAGGGGTTAATGGTATAGAGAACTGTGTCTAGTGCATTAACTCTGATTTTTTGCCCATTGAAACCAGTAGGCCCATTGTGGTCTATGGGGAAAGCTGCTGAGTTGCCCATAGCAACCAATCAGATCGCTTCTTTCATTTTTGAAAAAGTCTCTGAAAAATGAAGGAAGTAATCTGATTGGTTGCTATGGGCAACTCAGAAACTTTTCCAGGAAAATATGCTGAGTTGCCCATAGCAACCAATCAGATCGCTTCTTTCATTTTGCAAAGGCATTGTGAAAAATGAAAGAAGCAATCTGGTTGCTATGGGCAACTGCACAACTCTTCTTCTACACTGGTCTTAATGAATCTCCCCCATAGAGGGAGATTTATCAAAACCTGCCCAGAGGAAAAGTTTCTGAGTTGCCCATAGCAACCAATCAGATCGCTTCTTTCATTTTTGAAAAAGCCTCTGAAAAATGAAGGATATTTTTGAGATTTTGGAAGCTGGGATACTCACTACACCCATGCATATCTAGATAATTAAGTATGGGGGGAACTTAAATTTATTTTTTAAATCACATGGAGTTTTGACTTTACTTCATTATGGTCGAATAAAGCACTTAAAGAGTTCCTTAAAATTAAAGATTCACTCTTTTGGATGAAAAGGGGCTTATTTATGTAAATCAATTATACGCTTTAGGTCAAATAAAGTCGTTTGAAGAGATAGCCCATAAGTGTGTGGGGGGAAGACAATCACAAACATTGTTTTTTACAAATAAGTAACACAGATCATAAAGCAATAAAAGGAGAGATTGGAGATTTCAGGGATTCTATATATAAGAAAAGTTTAATTAGACTATTTCCTTATGCAAAGTTGCTGTCTGGGCATGCTGGGAGTTGTGGTTCTGCAGCGGTTGGGGGTTCACAGCTTGAAGACCACTGCTATAGAGGGTGCAAATGTATCTGAGCCCTGGAACTCAAATAATGTGAAATATGAGATGATCAAAATGGAGCCCCTGCACTAATTACTTGGGTTCTGAGGTCTGTAAGGTCCATAGTAAAAACATCAGGTTCTGTCTATAGCAGATACTAAATCATGGCAGCTCAAAGAAACAAGCAGTCATTCTGACATGTCACATGTGATGTCATAGACAGCTGGAGGCCTGACATCCCACTGACAGCCGCCCGAGCCTTCAGTCTGTTCCAGTGCGATTAGTGAGAATAGTGAGATTAGCGTCTTCTTTTTCTACTTGTCTGAAATGGAGCTAAAAGGACTGGGGTTCGTCCCCCTCCTGTTGGCGTTTTGGTGTGCGGCCTGGCTTGCCACCAGCTACATCATGACGGTCGTCCTCGGCCATGCAGCCTCGCCACTGATGAGCATCAGGTAAGATAAACAAGCAAATGATTCTTATTTCATGGGTTGGGAGTGAGGAAATATCCATAATAACATTGGTTTCTTTTCCTTCACAGTGACGTGGGAAATGTCTTTCCCGAAAGCATATTATTCAGAATTGGATTTATAGGGACGTCCATTGGCACTTTGGTACTAACCTTTCTTATTTATAAGTATATGGTTATGCATACTGAAGAGTTCAGGGGTCATCAGGTCCTGATCCAGAGGATCCTGCTGGCCATTGTGTGGGCCTCCTGTTTTTCCACAGCTGTTATGCATGTATTGTCCCCCGAAGAATATCCCAGGATACACTTTGTCAGCACGATAATTTCCATTACATGTGAAGCCTTATACTACCTTGGGCAGTCCATCCAGATGTATAAATTACCAGGAGCAAAAAAAGTCATCCACCATAGTAGATGCACCTGCTGTGGCCTGACTTTTGTCTGTGTAGTTTTCTATTTTGGATATGAAACATTAAAGGAATTATTCCATAATGATGAAGACTGGGACGAGATCCGTGAAATCCCCATCATAATCATCGAGTGGGTGATGCTTCTACTGATCCTGATAAACATCGTGACCTATTATTCCACCATGCAGAGGTTATTGTTGACCGTCTCCAGAAACAGCTGCACACTCTCTCTTAGAGTAAAAATTGATGACTTCGGGGTGTAGACCACCACGGGGGCCATCAAGTGGACTTCTGGGAGAGATACTGCACAGGACACGGAAAACATCTAAAGAAGAATAACTGGGGGACTACATATGGTGCCAGTAATCATGACACAATAATATGAGCTGGTGATATTACCTATACAAAAAAAAAATAAAAAAAAATTATAAAAAAATATTGGTGTGTGAAGTGTAATACCTAGTTAGAAAAACAGAATCAAATTCATCATTATAACCCCCCTCTGCATTACCCTGTTTATTATTTTTCAAGCAAGCACTTTGTTCTAATTCGTCCACTCTCTGGCGTGCTCCTTGTATAAGGGGTTTGGGATACCCTTTTTGTTTAAAACGATCCTCCAGGTTCTCTAGTTGTTGTAGGTATTTTTGTGTGGAAGAACAATTCCTTCGGATTCTTTTCATTTGACCGAATGGAATGTTCTTCTTCCATTATTTAAGATGGCAACTGTTAAAGTCGAGGTATCTGTTTGCATTCACCTCCTTAAAATAGTTGGCAGTATGCGAACAGCCATCCTGAATATAGATATTTAAATCCAGGAACTCACATTTTTTGGGGGACTGATGCAGCGCTGCCTTTGGCAATTTCTGGCTCTGCTATAGCGCTTTTTTTGAGGGGGCGTGTCGGCTGCCCCTTCATCTGGCGGTCAACCTGCGCCGCCGGGACGCAGCGCCGCCGGGACCGCCTGGAGGACGTCGCTCGCAACGGGACCACTCGGGACACCGCATGGTCGGGTAAGTGATGCCGGGGGATGGGTAAGGGACACTTAGCAGAGCGGTGTGTGTCCCGATCCCCGTGATCGGGACTTACACACCGCGCTGCTAAATATTCTGATAGCGAAACGCTGCTATTAGCTAGTCAGAGTTGACCAGCTGATAGCAGCGATCGCTGGGGGGGGGGGGTGGGGGATGAAACCCCCCGTGGTCGCATGGTAAGATGGCTGGCTATCAGTGATAGCCACCATCTTACCGGGCGCTGCGGGATGCCGCGAGTAGCGGCAAAAATGTTCATGACGTACCTGTATGTCATGGGTCGGGAACACCTTGCCACCCATGACGTACAGGTATGTCATAGGTCGGGAAGGGGTTAATGGTATAGAGAACTGTGTCTAGTGCATTAACTCTGATTTTTTGCCCATTGAAACCAGTAGGCCCATTGTGGTCTATGGGGAAAGCTGCTGAGTTGCCCATAGCAACCAATCAGATCGCTTCTTTCATTTTTGAAAAAGTCTCTGAAAAATGAAGGAAGTAATCTGATTGGTTGCTATGGGCAACTCAGAAACTTTTCCAGGAAAATATGCTGAGTTGCCCATAGCAACCAATCAGATCGCTTCTTTCATTTTGCAAAGGCATTGTGAAAAATGAAAGAAGCAATCTGGTTGCTATGGGCAACTGCACAACTCTTCCTCTACACTGGTCTTAATGAATCTCCCCCATAGAGGGAGATTTATCAAAACCTGCCCAGAGGAAAAGTTTCTGAGTTGCCCATAGCAACCAATCAGATCGCTTCTTTCATTTTTGAAAAAGCCTCTGAAAAATGAAGGATATTTTTGAGATTTTGGAAGCTGGGATACTCACTACACCCATGCATATCTAGATAATTAAGTATGGGGGGAACTTAAATTTATTTTTTAAATCACATGGAGTTTTGACTTTACTTCATTATGGTCGAATAAAGCACTTAAAGAGTTCCTTAAAATTAAAGATTCACTCTTTTGGATGAAAAGGGGCTTATTTATGTAAATCAATTATACGCTTTAGGTCAAATAAAGTCGTTTGAAGAGATAGCCCATAAGTGTGTGGGGGGAAGACAATCACAAACATTGTTTTTTTACAAATAAGTAACACAGATCATAAAGCAATAAAAGGAGAGATTGGAGATTTCAGGGATTCTATATATAAGAAAAGTTTAATTAGACTATTTCCTTATGCAAAGTTGCTGTCTGGGCATGCTGGGAGTTGTGGTTCTGCAGCGGTTGGGGGTTCACAGCTTGAAGACCACTGCTATAGAGGGTGCAAATGTATCTGAGCCCTGGAACTCAAATAATGTGAAATATGAGATGATCAAAATGGAGCCCCTGCACTAATTACTTGGGTTCTGAGGTCTGTAAGGTCCATAGTAAAAACATCAGGTTCTGTCTATAGCAGATACTAAATCATGGCAGCTCAAAGAAACAAGCAGTCATTCTGACATGTCACATGTGATGTCATAGACAGCTGGAGGCCTGACATCCCACTGACAGCCGCCCGAGCCTTCAGTCTGTTCCAGTGCGATTAGTGAGAATAGTGAGATTAGCGTCTTCTTTTTCTACTTGTCTGAAATGGAGCTAAAAGGACTGGGGTTCGTCCCCCTCCTGTTGGCGTTTTGGTGTGCGGCCTGGCTTGCCACCAGCTACATCATGACGGTCGTCCTCGGCCATGCAGCCTCGCCACTGATGAGCATCAGGTAAGATAAACAAGCAAATGATTCTTATTTCATGGGTTGGGAGTGAGGAAATATCCATAATAACATTGGTTTCTTTTCCTTCACAGTGACGTGGGAAATGTCTTTCCCGAAAGCATATTATTCAGAATTGGATTTATAGGGACGTCCATTGGCACTTTGGTACTAACCTTTCTTATTTATAAGTATATGGTTATGCATACTGAAGAGTTCAGGGGTCATCAGGTCCTGATCCAGAGGATCCTGCTGGCCATTGTGTGGGCCTCCTGTTTTTCCACAGCTGTTATGCATGTATTGTCCCCCGAAGAATATCCCAGGATACACTTTGTCAGCACGATAATTTCCATTACATGTGAAGCCTTATACTACCTTGGGCAGTCCATCCAGATGTATAAATTACCAGGAGCAAAAAAAGTCATCCACCATAGTAGATGCACCTGCTGTGGCCTGACTTTTGTCTGTGTAGTTTTCTATTTTGGATATGAAACATTAAAGGAATTATTCCATAATGATGAAGACTGGGACGAGATCCGTGAAATCCCCATCATAATCATCGAGTGGGTGATGCTTCTACTGATCCTGATAAACATCGTGACCTATTATTCCACCATGCAGAGGTTATTGTTGACCGTCTCCAGAAACAGCTGCACACTCTCTCTTAGAGTAAAAATTGATGACTTCGGGGTGTAGACCACCACGGGGGCCATCAAGTGGACTTCTGGGAGAGATACTGCACAGGACACGGAAAACATCTAAAGAAGAATAACTGGGGGACTACATATGGTGCCAGTAATCATGACACAATAATATGAGCTGGTGATATTACCTATACAAAAAAAAAATAAAAAAAAATTATAAAAAAATATTGGTGTGTGAAGTGTAATACCTAGTTAGAAAAACAGAATCAAATTCATCATTATAACCCCCCTCTGCATTACCCTGTTTATTATTTTTCAAGCAAGCACTTTGTTCTAATTCGTCCACTCTCTGGCGTGCTCCTTGTATAAGGGGTTTGGGATACCCTTTTTGTTTAAAACGATCCTCCAGGTTCTCTAGTTGTTGTAGGTATTTTTGTGTGGAAGAACAATTCCTTCGGATTCTTTTCATTTGACCGAATGGAATGTTCTTCTTCCATTATTTAAGATGGCAACTGTTAAAGTCGAGGTATCTGTTTGCATTCACCTCCTTAAAATAGTTGGCAGTATGCGAACAGCCATCCTGAATATAGATATTTAAATCCAGGAACTCACATTTTTTGGGGGACTGATGCAGCGCTGCCTTTGGCAATTTCTGGCTCTGCTATAGCGCTTTTTTTGAGGGGGCGTGTCGGCTGCCCCTTCATCTGGCGGTCAACCTGCGCCGCCGGGACGCAGCGCCGCCGGGACCGCCTGGAGGACGTCGCTCGCAACGGGACCACTCGGGACACCGCATGGTCGGGTAAGTGATGCCGGGGGATGGGTAAGGGACACTTAGCAGAGCGGTGTGTGTCCCGATCCCCGTGATCGGGACTTACACACCGCGCTGCTAAATATTCTGATAGCGAAACGCTGCTATTAGCTAGTCAGAGTTGACCAGCTGATAGCAGCGATCGCTGGGGGGGGGGGTGGGGGATGAAACCCCCCGTGGTCGCATGGTAAGATGGCTGGCTATCAGTGATAGCCACCATCTTACCGGGCGCTGCGGGATGCCGCGAGTAGCGGCAAAAATGTTCATGACGTACCTGTATGTCATGGGTCGGGAACACCTTGCCACCCATGACGTACAGGTATGTCATAGGTCGGGAAGGGGTTAATGGTATAGAGAACTGTGTCTAGTGCATTAACTCTGATTTTTTGCCCATTGAAACCAGTAGGCCCATTGTGGTCTATGGGGAAAGCTGCTGAGTTGCCCATAGCAACCAATCAGATCGCTTCTTTCATTTTTGAAAAAGTCTCTGAAAAATGAAGGAAGTAATCTGATTGGTTGCTATGGGCAACTCAGAAACTTTTCCAGGAAAATATGCTGAGTTGCCCATAGCAACCAATCAGATCGCTTCTTTCATTTTGCAAAGGCATTGTGAAAAATGAAAGAAGCAATCTGGTTGCTATGGGCAACTGCACAACTCTTCCTCTACACTGGTCTTAATGAATCTCCCCCATAGAGGGAGATTTATCAAAACCTGCCCAGAGGAAAAGTTTCTGAGTTGCCCATAGCAACCAATCAGATCGCTTCTTTCATTTTTGAAAAAGCCTCTGAAAAATGAAGGATATTTTTGAGATTTTGGAAGCTGGGATACTCACTACACCCATGCATATCTAGATAATTAAGTATGGGGGGAACTTAAATTTATTTTTTAAATCACATGGAGTTTTGACTTTACTTCATTATGGTCGAATAAAGCACTTAAAGAGTTCCTTAAAATTAAAGATTCACTCTTTTGGATGAAAAGGGGCTTATTTATGTAAATCAATTATACGCTTTAGGTCAAATAAAGTCGTTTGAAGAGATAGCCCATAAGTGTGTGGGGGGAAGACAATCACAAACATTGTTTTTTACAAATAAGTAACACAGATCATAAACCAATAAAAGGAGAGATTGGAGATTTCAGGGATTCTATATATAAGAAAAGTTTAATTAGACTATTTCCTTATGCAAAGTTGCTGTCTGGGCATGCTGGGAGTTGTGGTTCTGCAGCGGTTGGGGGTTCACAGCTTGAAGACCACTGCTATAGAGGGTGCAAATGTATCTGAGCCCTGGAACTCAAATAATGTGAAATATGAGATGATCAAAATGGAGCCCCTGCACTAATTACTTGGGTTCTGAGGTCTGTAAGGTCCATAGTAAAAACATCAGGTTCTGTCTATAGCAGATACTAAATCATGGCAGCTCAAAGAAACAAGCAGTCATTCTGACATGTCACATGTGATGTCATAGACAGCTGGAGGCCTGACATCCCACTGACAGCCGCCCGAGCCTTCAGTCTGTTCCAGTGCGATTAGTGAGAATAGTGAGATTAGCGTCTTCTTTTTCTACTTGTCTGAAATGGAGCTAAAAGGACTGGGGTTCGTCCCCCTCCTGTTGGCGTTTTGGTGTGCGGCCTGGCTTGCCACCAGCTACATCATGACGGTCGTCCTCGGCTATGCAGCCTCGCCACTGATGAGCATCAGGTAAGATAAACAAGCAAATGATTCTTATTTCATGGGTTGGGAGTGAGGAAATATCCATAATAACATTGGTTTCTTTTCCTTCACAGTGACGTGGGAAATGTCTTTCCCGAAAGCATATTATTCAGAATTGGATTTATAGGGACGTCCATTGGCACTTTGGTACTAACCTTTCTTATTTATAAGTATATGGTTATGCATACTGAAGAGTTCAGGGGTCATCAGGTCCTGATCCAGAGGATCCTGCTGGCCATTGTGTGGGCCTCCTGTTTTTCCACAGCTGTTATGCATGTATTGTCCCCCGAAGAATATCCCAGGATACACTTTGTCAGTACGATAATTTCCGTTACATGTGAAGCCTTATACTACCTTGGGCAGTCCATCCAGATGTATAAATTACCAGGAGCAAAAAAAGTCATCCACCATAGTAGATGCACCTGCTGTGGCCTGACTTTTGTCTGTGTAGTTTTCTATTTTGGATATGAAACATTAAAGGAATTATTCCATAATGATGAAGACTGGGACGAGATCCGTGAAATCCCCATCATAATCATCGAGTGGGTGATGCTTCTACTGATCCTGATAAACATCGTGACCTATTATTCCACCATGCAGAGGTTATTGTTGACCGTCTCCAGAAACAGCTGCACACTCTCTCTTAGAGTAAAAATTGATGACTTCGGGGTGTAGACCACCACGGGGGCCATCAAGTGGACTTCTGGGAGAGATACTGCACAGGACACGGAAAACATCTAAAGAAGAATAACTGGGGGACTACATATGGTGCCAGTAATCATGACACAATAATATGAGCTGGTGATATTACCTATACAAAAAAAAAATAAAAAAAAATTATAAAAAAATATTGGTGTGTGAAGTGTAATACCTAGTTAGAAAAACAGAATCAAATTCATCATTATAACCCCCCTCTGCATTACCCTGTTTATTATTTTTCAAGCAAGCACTTTGTTCTAATTCGTCCACTCTCTGGCGTGCTCCTTGTATAAGGGGTTTGGGATACCCTTTTTGTTTAAAACGATCCTCCAGGTTCTCTAGTTGTTGTAGGTATTTTTGTGTGGAAGAACAATTCCTTCGGATTCTTTTCATTTGACCGAATGGAATGTTCTTCTTCCATTATTTAAGATGGCAACTGTTAAAGTCGAGGTATCTGTTTGCATTCACCTCCTTAAAATAGTTGGCAGTATGCGAACAGCCATCCTGAATATAGATATTTAAATCCAGGAACTCACATTTTTTGGGGGACTGATGCAGCGCTGCCTTTGGCAATTTCTGGCTCTGCTATAGCGCTTTTTTTGAGGGGGCGTGTCGGCTGCCCCTTCATCTGGCGGTCAACCTGCGCTATCTGGCCAGCGAGCCAGGGCCCCGTACAGGAGATCACGGGGCCCCCCAGCGGTCGGACCCCCGCAATCTGAAACTTATCCCCTATCCTTGGGACAGGGCCGGACTGGGGATGAAATCCAGCCCTGGAAATTACTGTATACCAGCCCCACAGCATTGTGTCATTGTGCCGGCAAACAGCCACCGAGCACAGGCGTATCACTTTGCGTGGCTATACATATATATATATATCACAGAAGGAATACACCAGTACTTTGCCAAATTTTTCAATAAAGTGGTGTCAGCGACCAAGACCTGATCATAGTCCACCACAAATTCAAAAAGTAAAATGGCACAACACTCCCTTATAATCAGGGCCGGTTTTAGGCTTAGCGTGGCCTTAGGCAAAATCAAAAGTGGGGCCCCAAAAGTCATAGTAGTGCACTAACTAGATTTGAACAATTTTGGTCACTTCAAATACTATAAAAAAAATATCTAAAAAGCTATTGAAAAGTCCCATCAAAACAAAAATGGTACCGATAAAAACTACAAATCACAGCGCAAAAAATGACCCTCACATCCCCATATACAGAAAAATAAGAGTTATAGGGATCAAAATAGTACAATTTTATATTTTTGTATAGTTCCCCCCACATTAGGTAAAGAGTATAGCTCCCCCACATTAGGTGTGCAGTATAGTTCCCCCACATTAGGTGCAGTATAGTTCCCCCACATTAGGTGCAGTATAGTCCCCCTCATTAGGTGCAGTATAGTTCTCCCCACATTAGGTGCAGTATAGTTCCCCCACTTCAGGTGCAGTATAGTTCTCCCCACATTAGGTACAGTATAGTTCCCCCACATTAGGTGCAGTATAGTCCCCCACATTAGGTGCAGTATAGTCCCCCACATTAGGTGCAGTATAGTCCCCCACATTAGGTGCAGTATAGTCCCCCACATAAGGTGCAGTATAGTTCCCCCACTTCAGGTGCTGTATAGTTCCCCCACTTTAGGTGCAGTATAGTTCTAACCACATTAGGTACAGTATAGTTCCCCCACATTAGGTGCAGTATAGTCCGCCACATTAGGTGCAGTATAGTTCTCCCCACATTAGGTGCAGTATAGTTCTCCCCACATTAGGTGCAGTATAGTTCTCCCCACATTAGGTGCAGTATAGTTCCCCCACATTAGGTGCAGTATAGTTCTCCCCACATTAGGTGCAGTATAGCTCTCCACATTAGGTGCAGTATAGTTCCCCACATTAAGTGCAGTATAGTTCCCCACATTAGGTGCAGTATAGTTCTCCCCACATTAGGTGCAGTATAGTTCCCCCACTTCACGTGCAGTATAGTTCTCCCCACATTAGATACAGTATAGTTCCCCCACATTAGGTGCAGTATAGTTCTCCCCACATTAGGTGCAGTATAGTTCTCCCCACATTAGGTGCAGTATAGTTCTCCCCACATTAGGTGCAGTATAGTTCTCCCCACATTAGGTGCAGTATAGTTCTCCCCACATTAGGTGCAGTATAGTTCTCCCCACATTAGGTGCAGTATAGTTCTCCCCACATTAGGTGCAGTATAGTTCTCCCCACACTAGGTGCAGTATAGCTCTCCACATTAGGTGCAGTATAGCTCTCCACATTAGGTGCAGTACAGTTCCCTGCACATTAGGTGCAGTATAGCTCTCCACATTAGGCTGGCATTATAGTTCCCCCACATTAGGTGCAGTATATAATCCCCCCCCCTCATTAGGTGCAGTATAGTTCCCGCACATTAGATGCAGTATAGTTCACCACATTAGGTACAGTATAGCTCTCCACATTAGGTGCAGTACAGTTCCCTCCACATTAGGTGCAGTATAGCTCCCCACATTAGGTTGGCAGTATAGTTCCCCCACATTAGGTGCAGTATATAGTCCCCCCTCATTAGGTGCAGTATAGTTCCCCCACGTTAGGTGCAGTGTAGTTCCCCACATTAGGTGCAGTATAGTTCCCCACATTAGGTGCAGTATAGTTCCCCCACATTAGGTGCAGTATAGCTCTTCACATTAGTTGCAGTATAGTTCTCCCCACATTAGGTGCAGTATAGTCCCCCACATTGGGTGCAGTACAGTCCCCCACATTAGGTGCAGTATAGTTCCCCCACATTAGGTTGGCTGTATAGTTCCCCCACTTCAGGTGCAGTATAGTTCTCCCCATATTAGGTACAGTATAGTTCCCCCACATTAGGTGCAGTATAGTTCTCCCCACATTAGGTGCAGTATAGTCCCCCACATTAGGTGCAGTATAGTTCTCCCCACATTAGGTGCAGTATAGTTCTCCCCACATTAGGTGCAGTATAGTTCTCCCCACATTAGGTGCAGTATAGTTCTCCCCACATTAGGTGCAGTATAGTTCTCCACATTAGGTGCAGTATAGTTCTCCACATTAGTTGCAGTATAGCTCTCCACATTAGGTGCAGTACAGTTCCCTCCACATTAGGTGCAGTATAGATCCCCACATTAGGTTGGTAGTATAGTTCCCCCACATTAGGTGCAATATATAGTCCTCCCCCCCCCCTCATTAGGTACAGTATAGCTCCCCACATTAGGTTGACAGTATAGTTCCCCCACATTAGGTGCAGTATATAGTCCCCCCCCCCTCATTAGGTGCAGTATAGTGCCCCCACATTAGGTGCAGTATAGTTCCCCACATTAGGTACAGTATAGCTCTCCACATTAGGTGCAGTACAGTTCCCTGCACATTAGGTGCAGTATAGCTCTCCACATTAGGCTGGCATTATAGTTCCCCCACATTAGGTGCAGTATATAATCCCCACCCCCCCCCCCCCTCATTAGGTGCAGTATAGTTCCCGCACATTAGATGCAGTATAGTTCACCACATTAGGTACAGTATAGCTCTCCACATTAGGTGCAGTACAGTTCCCTCCACATTAGGTGCAGTATAGCTCCCCACATTAGGTTGGCAGTATAGTTCCCCCACATTAGGTGCAGTATATAGTCCCCCCTCATTAGGTGCAGTATAGTTCCCCCACATTAGGTGCAGTGTAGTTCCCCACATTAGGTGCAGTATAGTTCCCCCACATTAGGTGCAGTATAGCTCTTCACATTAGGTGCAGTATAGTTCTCCCCACATTAGGTGCAGTATAGTCCCCCACATTGGGTGCAGTACAGTCCCCCACATTAGGTGCAGTATAGTTCCCCCACATTAGGTTGGCTGTATAGTTCCCCCACTTCAGGTGCAGTATAGTTCTCCCCATATTAGGTACAGTATAGTTCCCCCACATTAGGTGCAGTATAGTTCTCCCCACATTAGGTGCAGTATAGTCCCCCACATTAGGTGCAGTATAGTTCTCCCCACATTAGGTGCAGTATAGTTCTCCCCACATTAGGTGCAGTATAGTTCTCCCCACATTAGGTGCAGTATAGTTCTCCCCACATTAGGTGCAGTATAGTTCTCCACATTAGGTGCAGTATAGTTCTCCACATTAGTTGCAGTATAGCTCTCCACATTAGGTGCAGTACAGTTCCCTCCACATTAGGTGCAGTATAGATCCCCACATTAGGTTGGCAGTATAGTTCCCCCACATTAGGTGCAATATATAGTCCTCCCCCCCCCTCATTAGGTACAGTATAGCTCCCCACATTAGGTTGACAGTATAGTTCCCCCACATTAGGTGCAGTATATAGTCCCCCCCCCCTCATTAGGTGCAGTATAGTGCCCCCACATTAGGTGCAGTATAGTTCCCCACATTAGGTACAGTATAGCTCTCCACATTAGGTGCAGTACAGTTCCCTCCACATTAGGTGCAGTATAGCTCCCCACATTAGGTTGGCAGTATAGTTCCCCCACATTAGGTGCAGTATATAATCCCCCCCTCATTAGGTGCAGTATAGTTCCCCCACATTAGGTGCAGTATAGTTCCTCACATTAGGTGCAGTATAGTTCCCCCACATTAGGTGCAGTATAGTTCTCCCCATATTAGGTGCAGTATAGTTCCCTCCACATTAGGTGCAGTATAGTTCTCCCCACATTAGGTGCAGTATAGTTCTCCCCACATTAGGTGCAGTATAGTTCCCCCACATTAGGTGCAGTGTAGTCCCACACATTGGTGCAGTATAGTTCTCCCCACATTAGGTGCAGTATAGTTCTCCCCACATTAGGTGCAGTATAGTTCCCCCACATTAGGTGCAGTATAGTTCCCCACATTAGGTGCAGTATAGTTCTCCCCACATTAGGTGCAGTATAGTTCCCTCCACATTAGGTGCAGTATAGTTCTCCCCACATTAGGTGCAGTATAGTTCCCCCACATTAGGTGCAGTATAGATCCCCCACATTAGGTGCAGTATAGTTCTCCCCACATTGGTGCAGTATAGTTCCCCACATTAGGTGCAGTATAGTCCCACACATTGGTGCAGTATAGTTCCCCACATTAGGTGCAGTATAGTTCCCTCCACATTAGGTGCAGTATAGTTCTCCCCACATTAGGTGCAGTATAGTCCCCCACATTAGGTGCAGTATAGTTCCCCACATTAGGTGCAGTATAGATCCCCCACATTAGGTGCAGTATAGTTCTCCCCACATTGGTGCAGTATAGTTCCCCACATTAGGTGCAGTATAGTTCCCTCCACATTAGGTGCAGTATAGTTCCCCCACATTAGGTGCAGTATAGTTCCCTCCACATTAGGTGCAGTATAGTTCCCCCACATTAGGTGCAGTATAGTTCCCCCACATTAGGTGCAGTATAGTTCCCCACATTAGGTGCAGTATAGTTCCCCACATTAGGTGCAGTATAGTTCCCTCCACATTAGGTGCAGTATAGTTCCCTCCACATTAGGTGCAGTATAGTTCTCCCCACATTAGGTGCAGTATAGTTCTCCCCACATTAGGTGCAGTATAGTTCCCCCACATTAGGTGCAGTATAGTTCCCCCACATTAGGTGCAGTATAGTTCTCCCCACATTAGGTGCAGTATAGTTCCCCACATTAGGTGCAGTATAGTTCCCCACATTAGGTGCAGTATAGTTCCCTCCACATTAGGTGCAGTATAGTTCTCCCCACATTAGGTGCAGTATAGTTCCCCACATTAGGTGCAGTATAGTTCCCCCACATTAGGTGCAGTATAGTTCTCCCCACATTAGGTGCAGTATAGTTCCCCCACATTAGGTGCAGTATAGTTCCCCCACATTAGGTGCAGTATAGTTCCCCCACATTAGGTGCAGTATAGTTCCCCACATTAGGTGCAGTATAGTTCCCCACATTAGGTGCAGTATAGTTCCCCACATTAGGTGCAGTATAGTTCCCACACATTAGGTGCAGTATAGTTCCCCCACATTAGGTGCAGTATAGTTCCCCACATTAGGTGCAGTATAGTTCCCCCACATTAGGTGCAGTATAGTTCCCCACATTAGGTGCAGTATAGTCCCACACATTGGTGCAGTATAGTCCCCAGGCCCGTCGCTACCGGACCGGCAAACCAAGCAATTGCTTGGGGCCCCGAGCTGGCTGCGGGGCCCCGAGCAGAGCCGGTGCTTGCCCGTCCTGTAGCGACGGGACACTTCGGGGGGCCCGCACATTTCACCAAAATTACATTTTTGAGGGGCGCGGGCCCCTTAAGAAACAAAGCAGGGCCGGCACCGGACAGGTCAGGGGATGATTGGAGTAGAGACGTCACGTGCCCCGCGCAGGCACGCACGTCTACGCCAATCACCTGACCTGTCCCTGCTTGCGTCCCCGCGGGAACCTCCAGCATCCTCCGTGCAGTGACAGGAGCAGCAGCAGACTCCCGCCTCTGCAACGATCCCCGGCAGGGTAAGTAAACTGGCGCGGGGGGCCCGGGGGATTGTATGGTTGTCAGGGGACTGCAATGGTGATGAGAGGTGTTTGTGTGTGTGTGTGTGGGGGGGGGGGTCATGAGAGATGCAGGAGGGGTGTTATGGGGGTCATGAGAGATGCAGGAGGTGTTATGGGGATCATGAGAGATGCAGGAGGGGTGTTATGGGGGTCATGAGAGATGCAGGAGGGTGTTATGGGGGTCATGAGAGATGCAGTGGGGTGTTATGGGGGTTATGAGAGATGCAGGAGGTGTTATGGGGATCATGAGAGATGCAGGGGGGTGTTATGGGGGTCATGAGAGATGCAGGAGGGTGTTATGGGGGTCATGAGAGATGCAGGAGGGGTGTTATGGGGGTCATGAGAGATGCAGGGGGTGTTATGGGGATCATGAGAGATGCAGGAGGTGTTATGGGGGTCATGATAGATATAGGGAGTGTTATGGGGGTCATGAGAGATGCAGGAGGGGTGTTATGGGGGTCATGAGAGATGCAGGGGGGTGTTATGGGGATCATGAGAGATGCAGGGGGGGTGTTATGGGGGTCATGAGAGATGCAGGAGGGGTGTTATGGGGTCATGAGAGATGCAGTGGGGTGTTATGGGGGTCATGAGAGATGCAGGGGTGGTGTTATGGGGGTCATGAGAGATGCAGGAGGGGTGTTATGGGGGTCATGATAGATATAGGGAGTGTTATGGGGGTCATGAGAGATGCAGGAGGGGTGTTATGGGGATCGTGAGAGATGCAGGAGGGGTGTTATGGGGGTCGTGAGAGATGCAGGAGGGGTGTTATGGGGGTCATGAGAGATGCAGGAGGGGTGTTATGGGGGTCATGAGAGATGCAGGGGGGTGTTATGGGGGTCATGAGAGATGCAGGGGGGTGTTATGGGGATCATGAGAGATGCAGGGGGGTGTTATGGGGATCATGAGAGATGCAGGGGGGTGTTATGGGGGTCATGAGAGATGCAGGAGAGGTGTTATGGGGGTCATGAGAGATGCAGTGGGGTGTTATGGGGGTCATGAGAGATGCAGGGGGGTGTTATGGGGGTCATGAGAGATGCAGGGGGGGTGTTATGGGGATCGTGAGAGATGCAGGAGGGGTGTTATGGGGGTCGTGAGAGATGCAGGAGGGGTGTTATGGGGATCATGAGAGATGCAGGGGGGGTGTTATGGGGTCATGAGAGATGCAGGAGGGGTGTTATGGGGGTCATGAGAGATGCAGGAGGGGTGTTATGGGGGTCATGAGAGATGCAGGGGGGTGTTATGGGGGTCATGAGAGATGCAGGGGGGTGTTATGGGGGTCATGAGAGATGCAGGGGGGTGTTATGGGGATCATGAGAGATGCAGGGGGGTGTTATGGGGGTCATGAGAGATGCAGGAGAGGTGTTATGGGGGTCATGAGAGATGCAGTGGGGTGTTATGGGGGTCATGAGAGATGCAGGGGGGTGTTATGGGGATCATGAGAGATGCAGTGGAGTGTTATGGGGGTCATGAGAGATGCAGGAGGGGTGTTATGGGGGTCATGAGAGATGCAGACGGGGTGTTATGGGGATCGTGAGAGATGCAGGGGGTGTTATGGGGGTCATGAGAGATGCAGTGGGGTGTTATGGGGGTCATGAGAGATGCAGTGGGGGTGTTATGGGGTTCATGAGAGATGCAGTGGGGTGTTATGGGGGTCATGAGAGATGCAGGGGGGTGTTATGGGGATCGTGAGAGATGCAGGGGGTGTTATGGGGGTCGTGAGAGATGCAGGAGAGGTGTTATGGGGATCGTGAGAGATGCAGGAGGGTGTTATGGGGTCATGAGAGATGAAGGGGGGGTGTTATGGGGGTCATGAGAGATGCAGGGGGTGTTATGGGGGTCATGAGAGATGCAGGAGGGGTGTTATGGGGGTCATGAGAGATGCAGGAGGGGTGTTATGGGGATCATGAGAGATGCAGGAGGGGTGTTATGGGGATCATGAGAGATGCAGGAGGGGTGTTATGGGGGTCATGAGAGATGCAGGAGGGGTGTTATGGGGATCATGAGAGATGCAGGGGGGTGTTATGGGGGTCATGAGTAATAAAGAGGAGAGGTATATGTATATATGATGTGTATGCATGTGTGGCAGTATTGTATTCAGTGGATGCAGTGTGGAGCAGCATTATATTCAGGGTACAGTGTGTGGCAGCATTATATTCAGGGGTACAGTGTGTGGCAGTATTATATTCAGGGGTACAGTGTGTGGAAGCATTATATTCAGGGTACAGTGTGTGGCAGTATTATTTTCAGGGTACAGTGTGTGGCAGTATTATTTTCAGGGTACAGTGTGTGGCAGTATTATTTTCAGGGTACAGTGTGTGGAAGCATTATATTCAGTGGATACAGTGTGGAGCAGCATTATATTCAGGGTACAGTGTGTGGCAGCATTATAGTCAGGGTACAGTGTGTGGCAGCATTATAGTCAGGGTACAGTGTGTGGCAGCATTATATTCAGGGTACAGTGTGTGGCAGTATTATATTCAAGGTACAGTGTGAGGCAGCATTATATTCAGGGTACAGTGTGTGGCAGTATTATATTCAAGGTACAGTGTGAGGCAGCATTATCTTCAGGGTACAGTGTGGGGCAGTATATTATTTAGAGTACACTTTCTGGCAAGGTTATAATGATTACTGTCTTCATGCAGAGGATGAGGATCTGCTGACAGTGAGGAGCCAATGATGCCTGGATGTCAGACTCTGCAGAGAAGATGGAGCTGGAGGAAGACCTGGTCTCTGGACCAGATGAAGAAGAAAAGATAACAGAGAAGATATCACTCAAGTCAGAAGACGTCACTCAGGTCACTATCATTGTGTATTCTCCTGACTGTCCCATCAGAGCTGTAGTCACTTGTAAGTTCTGCAGTGATGATGGGTAAAACTGTGTCCAATCTGTGGCTCTTCAGCTGTTACAAAACTACAACTCCCATTGCCAGAGGCTCTCCAGAATGATGGGAGTTTTAGCTTTCCAACAGCTGGAGAACCATTTTAACCGAGGTGATCGGTGGGGGTCTCAGCAGTCAAACCCCCACCAAAAAAATGGCCCGGGAGGGGGGGGGTCTGGACAGCGGGTATGGGTAGGGAACACTGCTGCACCTAATGTGGGGGGAACACTGCCTACCTAATGTGGGGGGAAGACTGCCTACCTAATGTGGGGGATCTCTGCTGCACCTAATGTAGGGGGAACACTGCTGCACCTAATGTGCGTCGTATTGACGTTCGCTCACGTTGCGCTCCCAGAATTCAAGGGTCGGCGTTACTATGGAGGGGGGGGCCTCCATGTCCATTTTGCTTGGGGCCCCCAAATTCCTTCAAACGGCCCTGATAGTCCCCCACATTAGGTGCAGTATAGTTCCCCACATTAGGTGCAGTATAGTCCCACACATTGGTGCAGTATAGTCCCCCACATTAGGAGCAGTATAGCTCTCCACATTAGGTGCAGTATAGCTCTCCACATTAGGTGCAGTATAGCTCTCCACATTAGGTGCAGTATAGTTCTCCACATTAGGTGCAGTATAGTTCTCCACATTAGGTGCAGTATAGTTCCCCCACATTAGGTTGGCAGTATAGTTCCCCCACATTAGGTTGGCAGTATAGTTCCCCCACATTAGGTTGGCAGTATAGTTCCCCCACATTAGGTTGTCAGTATAGTTCCCCACATTAGGTGCAGTATAATTCCCCACATTAGGTGCAGTATACAGTAGTTCCCCCACATGAGGTGCAGTATAATTCCCCACATTAGGTGCAGTATACAGTAGTTCCCCCACATTAGGTGCAGTATACAGTAGTTCCCCCACATTAGTTGCAGTATACAGTAGTTCCCCCGCATTAGGTGCAGTATAATTCCCCCCATTAGGTGCAGTATACAGTAGTTCCCCACATTAGGTGCAGTATACAGTAGTTCTCCCACATTAGGTGCAGTATACAGTAGTTCCCCCACATTAGGTGCAGTGTAGTTCCCCCACATTAGGTGCAGTATAGTTCCCCACATTAGGTGCAGTATAGTTCCCCACATTAGGTGCAGTATAGTTCCCCCACATTAGGTGCAGTATAGTTCCCCACATTAGGTGCAGTATAGTTCCCCCACATTAGGTGCAGTGTAGTTCCCCCACATTAGGTGCAGTGTAGTTCCCCCACATTAGGTGCAGTGTAGTTCCCCCACATTAGGTGCAGTATAGTTCCCCCACATTAGGTGCAGTATAGCTCTCCACATTAGGTGCAGTATAGTTCTCGACATTAGGTGCAGTATAGTTCTCCACATTAGGTGCACTATAGTTCCCCCACATTAGGTTGGCAGTATAGTTCCCCCACATTAGGTTGGCAGTATAGTTCCCCACATTAGGTGCAAAATAGTTCCCCACATTAGGTGCAGTATAGTCCCTCCACATTAGGTGCAGTATACAGTAGTTCCCCACATTAGGTGCAGTATACAGTAGTTCCCCACATTAGGTGCAGTATACAGTAGTCCCCCCACATTAGGTGCAGTATACAGTAATCCCCCCACATTAGGTGCAGTATACAGTAATCCCCCCACATTAGGTGCAGTATACAGTAGTCCCCCCACATTAGGTGCAGTATACAGTAGTCCCCCCAAATTAGGTGCAGTATTCAGTAGTTCCCCACATTAGGTGCAGTATACAGTAGTTCCCCACATTAGGTGCAGTATACAGTAGTCCCCCCACATTAGGTGCAGTATACAGTAATCCCCCCACATTAGGTGCAGTATACAGTAATCCCCCCACATTAGGTGCAGTATACAGTAGTCCCCCCACATTAGGTGCAGTATACAGTAGTCCCCCCACATTAGGTGCAGTATACAGTAGTTCCCCACATTAGGTGCAGTATACAGAAGTTCCCCCACATTAGGTGCAGTATACAGTAGTTCCCCCACATTAGGTGCAGTATAATTCCCCACATTAGGTGCAGTATACAGTAGTTCCCCCACATTAGGTGCAGTATACAGTAGTTCCCCCGCATTAGGTGCAGTATACAGTAATTCCCCCGCATTAGGTGCAGTATAATTCCCCCCATTAGGTGCAGTATACAGTAGTTCACCACATTAGGTGCAGTATACAGTAGTTCCCCCACATTAGGTGCAGTATACAGTAGTTCCCCCACATTAGGTGCAGTATAGTTCCCCACATTAGGTACAGTATAGTTCCCCCACATTAGGTGCAGTATAGTTCCCCCACATTAGGTGCAGTGTAGTTCCCCCACATTAGGTGCAGTGTAGTTCCCCCACATTAGGTGCAGTGTAGTTCCCCCACATTAGGTGCAGTGTAGTTCCCCCACATTAGGTGCAGTGTAGTTCCCCCACATTAGGTGCAGTGTAGTTCCCCCACATTAGGTGCAGTGTAGTTCCCCCACATTAGGTGCAGTGTAGTTCCACCACATTAGGTGCAGTGTAGTTCCCCCACATTAGGTGCAGTGTAGTTCCCCCACATTAGGTGCAGTGTAGTTCCCCCACATTAGGTGCAGTGTAGTTCCCCCACATTAGGTGCAGTGTAGTTCCCCCACATTAGGTGCAGTGTAGTTCCCCCACATTAGGTGCAGTGTAGTTCCCCCACATTAGGTGCAGTGTAGTTCCCCCACATTAGGTGCAGTGTAGTTCCCCCACATTAGGTGCAGTGTAGTTCCCCCACATTAGGTGCAGTGTAGTTCCCCCACATTAGGTGCAGTGTAGTTCCCCCACATTAGGTGCAGTGTAGTTCCCCCACATTAGGTGCAGTGTAGTTCCCCCACATTAGGTGCAGTGTAGTTCCCCCACATTAGGTGCAGTGTAGTTCCCCCACATTAGGTGCAGTGTAGTTCCCCCACATTAGGTGCAGTGTAGTTCCCCCACATTAGGTGCAGTGTAGTTCCCCCACATTAGGTGCAGTGTAGTTCCCCCACATTAGGTGCAGTGTAGTTCCCCCACATTAGGTGCAGTGTAGTTCCCCCACATTAGGTGCAGTGTAGTTCCCCCACATTAGGTGCAGTGTAGTTCCCCCACATTAGGTGCAGTGTAGTTCCCCCACATTAGGTGCAGTGTAGTTCCCCCACATTAGGTGCAGTGTAGTTCCCCCACATTAGGTGCAGTATAGTTCCCCCACATTAGGTGCAGTATAGTTCCCCCACATTAGGTGCAGTATAGTTCCCCCACATTAGGTGCAGTATAGTTCCCCCACATTAGGTGCAGTATAGTTCCCCCACATTAGGTGCAGTATAGTTCCCCCACATTAGGTGCAGTATAGTTCCCCCACATTAGGTGCAGTATAGTTCCCCCACATTAGGTGCAGTATAGTTCCCCACATTAGGTGCAGTATAGTTCCCCCACATTAGGTTGGCAGTATAGTTCCCCCACATTAGGTTGGCAGTATAGTTCCCCACATTAGGTGCAGTATAGTCTCCCACATTAGGTGCAGTATACAGTAGTCCCTCCACATTAGGTGCAGTATACAGTAGTCCCTCCACATTAGGTGCAGTATACAGTAGTTCCCCACATTAGGTGCAGTATACAGTAGTTTCCCACATTAGGTGCAGTATACAATAGTCCCCCCACATTAGGTGGAGTATACAGTAGTTCCCCACATTAGGTGCAGTATACAGTAGTCCCCCCACATTAGGTGCAGTATACAGTAGTCCCCCCACATTAGGTGCAGTATACAGTAGTCCTCCCCCACATTAGGTGCAGTATACAGTAGTTCCCCACATTAGGTGAAGTACAGTAGTTTCCCCACATTAGGTGCAGTATACAGTAGTTGCCCCACATTAGGTGCAGTATACAGTAGTCCTCCCACATTAGGTGCAGTATACAGTAGTTCCCCACATTAGGTGCAGTATACAGTAGTTCCCCACATTAGGTGAAGTACAGTAGTTTCCCCACATTAGGTGCAGTATACAGTAGTTCCCCCACATTAGGTGCAGTATAGTTCCCCCACATTAGGTGCAGTATAGTTCCCTCACATTAGGTGCAGTAAAATTCCCCACATTAGGTGCAGTATAGTTCCCCCACATAAGGTGCAGTATAATTCCCCACATTAGGTTCAGTATAGTTCCCCCACATTAGGTGCAGTGTAGTTCCCCCACATTAGGTGCAGTATAGTTCCCCCACATTAGGTGCAGTATAGTTCCCCCACATTAGGTGCAGTATAGTTCCCCCACATTAGGTGCAGTATAGTTCCCCCACATTAGGTGCAGTATAGTTCCCCCACATTAGGTGCAGTATAGTTCCCCCACATTAGGTGCAGTATAGTTCCCCACATTAGGTGCAGTATAGTTCCCCCACATTAGGTTGGCAGTATAGTTCCCCCACATTAGGTTGGCAGTATAGTTCCCCACATTAGGTGCAGTATAGTCTCCCACATTAGGTGCAGTATACAGTAGTCCCTCCACATTAGGTGCAGTATACAGTAGTCCCTCCACATTAGGTGCAGTATACAGTAGTTCCCCACATTAGGTGCAGTATACAGTAGTTTCCCACATTAGGTGCAGTATACAATAGTCCCCCCACATTAGGTGGAGTATACAGTAGTTCCCCACATTAGGTGCAGTATACAGTAGTCCCCCCACATTAGGTGCAGTATACAGTAGTCCCCCCACATTAGGTGCAGTATACAGTAGTCCCCCCCCACATTAGGTGCAGTATACAGTAGTTCCCCACATTAGGTGAAGTACAGTAGTTTCCCCACATTAGGTGCAGTATACAGTAGTTGCCCCACATTAGGTGCAGTATACAGTAGTCCTCCCACATTAGGTGCAGTATACAGTAGTTCCCCACATTAGGTGCAGTATACAGTAGTTCCCCACATTAGGTGAAGTACAGTAGTTTCCCCACATTAGGTGCAGTATAGTTCCCCCACATTAGGTGCAGTATAGTTCCCCCACATTAGGTGCAGTATAGTTCCCTCACATTAGGTGCAGTAAAATTCCCCACATTAGGTGCAGTATAGTTCCCCCACATAAGGTGCAGTATAATTCCCCACATTAGGTTCAGTATAGTTCCCCCACATTAGGTGCACTATAATTCCACCACATTTGGTGCAGTATAGATCCCCACATTAAGTGACTGCACAATGTATGGCATACATATACAATGTATGGCTGGAGGCTGTATGCCTGTTTACTGCCCCACTTGAGTATTCCGACCACCGCTCCTGTATCACGATCTACTGCTATGGCCTATGGGCCATCCCGGTCACGATCTACTGCTATGGCCTATGGGCCATCCCGGGAGCAGCGGTCGGAACACTGAAGATGACCGCAGGTCACTTACCATACCCGCACGTCCTCCTCACTGCTGCGCTCTGCTGTACTGTTGCTATGGGCGCACGCACGTGACGTCAGTGCCGTCACTGCGTGCGCTTCCTCCCAACGGCCCCAGCGTTTTTAAAGTTAACGCGGGGCCGCTATGAAGTAAACGGGGCATCCTTGTGGCCTGAAAAGATTTTTCGGGACACAGGGATGTCCCGAATGTGACGGGGCCCCCCTGCGGGCACGGGGCCCGGAGCTGATCACTGTTTTAAAGTTGCCCCCCTGCTAATCTTTAACAAGAAGCCAACGCTGCGGCCACTTTAAAACAGTTGCCCCCCCCCCCCCCTACTGAGCAGACGGCAGGACCCCTGGGGGATGGGGGCCCTAGGCAATTGCCTGGTTTGCCCCGCCATAACACCGGCCTTGCTTATAATGAAAAATGGCAGCAATGTTTTAAAAAGGCTATATGTGAAAATCCGGTATATTGATAGCAATATTAACAATAATGCCAGTATACAAGGAGAAAAATTATCACCATACATATTACCATGATACTGTTACTGACCAAATCCTGTATGTTGAGAGTAATATTACCAATAATACCAGTATACAAGGAGGAATATTATCCCCATACATATTACCATCATACTGTTACTAGCCAAATCCTGTATACTGAAACCAATATTACCAGTATACAAGGAGGAATATTATCCCCATACATATTACCATGATACTGTTACTAGCCAAATCCTGTATACTGAGACCAATATTACCAATATACAAGGAGGAATATTATGCCCATACATATTACCATCATACTGTTACTAGCCAAATCCTGTATACTGAAACCAATATTACCAGTATACAAGGAGGAATATTATGCCCATACATATTACCGTCATACTGTTACTGACCAAATCCTGTGAACTGACATTGAAATTATCAATATCAGTATACAAGGGACAAGTAATATCGCCACATCATGACCAGTATCACCGCAGAATGACTAATATCCCCGCACTGCTACTGAAAAAAATCCACTAGGCAAAGACCAAGGTTAACTCCATACAGTGATCATATACAGATAGATACCAACACTACAAAGGTGCCCCCCTTCCCTCTCCCCTTCTTAGCTAAGTAAATGTTCAGCCTTAATATATTAGGTAGGTAGGCAGGCTTCTTCCCACTTCTACCTCCATTCCACATTAGGCTGTATTCACCCCACGATTGTTACATACGGGACCGGATCCGATAGGGATATGTGAAAACCAGGCACTCCCGTATCTCAGCCGGACCCGGCCCCCATCTCATCTCATTTGAATGAGCCGACCGGAGTCAAATAGTGACTCCGGTCGGCTTATTTTTGCCCCATATCCGGTTTTGTGACCAGACTTAAAACCGTGGTATACTACAGTTTTAAGTACGGTCACAAATCTGGATACGGGGCAAAACTGAGCCGACTGGAGTCATTATCTGACTCCGGTCGGCTCCTTCAAACGAGATGTGGTCCGGGTCCGGCTGAGATACGGGAGCGCCTGGTTTTCACATCTCCCAGCCAGATCCGGTTTGTAACAATTGTGGTGTGAATGCAGCCTTAGCTAGATATATCTCTCTCCACCCAGGGCAGAACTGGGGCTAAAAACCAACCCTGAAAAAATGATCATACCAGCCCCACAGCATTGTGTCATTGTGGCAGCCGCCGGCAGCAGGGAAGGGACAGGGAAGCCTGACATTTGATTTGCCAGGCCTCCATAAGAAAGCTATGTTGTGGCAGAAATGTGGTATTAACGCTTGGGGAAGACAGTATAAAAAAACCCTCTCTTCCTTGCTCTTGCGCTACCGCCAGAATCACGAAATTCAGTTCCCAGTGTCCAGCGCTTCTGGGTTAGGTGACGTTACACAGCTGCTCATTCAGTTATGGGCCGAAGCAATGTCCAGCCTCAGCCTCTGATTGGATGGCTAGTTATATGACGTCACCTGACCCGGAAGTGCCAGATACCAGGAACACAATTCCAGTAGTAGTGCAGAAGCCAGGAATGTAACTGTATAGGGACTAGGACTACAAACTGTGGACTGCTAGTTGTTCCAAAAATGGTCTGGGCATGCTGGGAGTTGTAGTTTTGCTGGGAGTTTTAGTTAAGCAACAGCTGGAGGTCCACAGTTTGGAGACCATTGGCATAGGGAGAGATGCGTCACCCGCCCCGCTGGGACCAGCCCCAGGGACTCATTTCCGGGGTTTCAGCAGGATTTTCAATCTAAGATGACTCTGAATGACCGAGTGTCTCAGTGTTTTTCCTGGTGTCCTGGGATCGTGATGTCTGCACCAGTTTTATGCTGCCCGATGTTTAGGCAGAATAACTGATAAAACATTCCCCTTAACTGTAGTTATATATAAAACAATATTTATTATTTTTCATTAACTAACAACTTAAATTGCAATAAAAGAAAACCAAAGTGCCCTCTCTTACAAAGTAGTAACAGCAGGTCTTCTCAGTGGCGTCTCTAGGGGGGGGGGCAGAGGGGGCCACGGCCCCCCCTATATCATGATTGGCCCCCCCTTGTGCCCCCCCTAGCAGCAGTAGGTCACTAGCAGTTCTCATGGCTATCAGGGGGTACAGCTAGTTCACCAGTAAGAGGCCCGAGCCCCCGCCCCCCCGGAGCCATCTTTTTTATATAAACCTTCAGCCTGTAGAGGAGTGTACAGAGGGGTTTAGAGGAGTGTACATGAGTGACAGATGGGTGTACATGGGTGACAGAGGGGTGTAGAGGAGTGTACATGGGTGACAGATGGGTGTACATGGGTGACAGATGGGTGTAGAGGAGTGTACATGGGTGACAGAGGGGTGTAGAGGAGTGTACATGGGTGACAGAGGGGTGTAGAGGAGTGTACATGGGTGACAGAGGGGTGTAGAGGAGTGTGCACCCTAAAGCACAAACTCATGCCGCACACGCGTGTGTGTGTTTATATAGATATATATATATATATATATATATATATATATATATAAATGTCGAAAAAAATGCAGCACTACTTTACCACAGTAGGCGGGTGCCAGCTCCTCAGGCTCGATCACAGCCAATTGATAACTTCAAAAATGGTGCGGCACTCCAAATATCCAAAAAATAACTATTTATTCCACATGTCAAACAGTGCGACGTTTCAGCCCCTCTTGCTTGCATGCACACATACATAAACAGACCTACACTCATATAAATATCAATACAAACAAAATGAAAAACTTTATTAAAACTTTTTTGGGGATTGGAGGCTTTTTTTTTAGATTGGAGGCTCCATTATACATACACTGTACAGCAATCATACCTCCATTATACATACACTGTACAGCAATCATACATCCATTATACATACACTGTACAGCAATCATACCTCCATTATACATACACTGTACAGCAATCATACCTCCATTATACATACACTGTACAGCAAGCATACCTCCATTATACATACACTGTACAGCAATCATACATTCAGTATACATACACTGTACAGCAATCATACATCCATTATACATACACTGTACAGCAAGCATACCTCCATTATACATACAGTGTACAGCAATCATACATTCATTATACATACACTGTACAGCAATCATACCTCCATTATACATACACTGTACAGCAATCATACATTCATTATACATACACTGTACAGCAATCATACATCCATTATACATACACTGTACAGCAATCATACATCCATTATACATACACTGTACAGCAATCATACCTCCATTATACATACACTGTAAAGCAATCATACATTCATTATACATACACTGTACAGCAATCATACCTCCATTATACATACACTGTACAGCAATCATACATTCATTATACATACACTGTACAGCAATCATACATCCATTATACATACACTGTACAGCAATCATACCTCCATTATACATACACTGTACAGCAATCATACATTCATTATACATACACTGTACAGCAATCATACCTCCATTATACATACACTGTACAGCAATCATACATTCATTATACATACACTGTACAGCAATCATACATCCATTATACATACACTGTACAGCAATCATACATTCATTATACATACACTGTACAGCAATCATACATCCATTATACATACACTGTACAGCAAGCATACCTCCATTATACATACACTGTACAGCAATCATACATTCAGTATATATACACTGTACAGCAATCATACATCTATTATACATACACTGTACAGCAATCATACATTCAGTATACATACACTGTACAGCAATCATACATCCATTATACATACACTGTACAGCAATCATATAGTCATTATACATACACTGTACAGCAATCATACCTCCATTATACATACACTGTACAGCAATCATACCTCCATTATACATACACTGTACAGCAATCATACATTCATTATACATACACTGTACAGCAATCATACATCCATTATACATACACTGTACAGCAAGCATACCTCCATTATACATACACTGTACAGCAAGCATACATCCATTATACATACACTGTACAGCAATCATACATCCATTATACATACACTGTACAGCAAGCATACATTCATTATACATACACTGTACAGCAATCATACATCCATTATACATACTGTACAGCAAGCATACATTCATTATACATACACTGTGACTGTACAGCAATCATATATCCATTATACATACACTGTACAGCAATCATACATTAATTATACATACACTGTACAGCAATCATACATCCATTATACATACACTGTGTCTGTACAGCAATCATACATCCATTATACATACACTGTACAGCAATCATACATCCATTATACATACACTGTACAGCAATCATACATCCATTTTACATACACTGTACAGCAAGCATACATTCATTATACATACCAAGTGATTGTACAGCAATCATACATCCATTATACATACACTGTACAGCAATCATACATCCATTATACATACACTGTGTCTGTACAGCAATCATACATCCATTATACATACACTGTACAGCACGCATACCTCCATTATACATACACTGTAAAGCAATCATACATTCAGTATACATACACTGTACAGCAATCATACATCCATTATACATACACTGACTGTACAGCAATCATACATCCATTATACATACACTGTACAGCAATCATACATCCATTATACATACACTGTACAGCAATCATACATTCATTATACATACACTGTACAGCAATCATACATCCATTATACATACACTGTGACTGTACAGCAATCATACATCCATTATACATACACTGTACAGCAAGCATACATCCATTATACATACACTGTACAGCAATCATACATTCATTATACATACACTGTACAGCAATCATACATCCATTATACATACACTGTACAGCAATCATACATTCATTATACATACACTGAACAGCAATCATACATCCATTATACATACACTGTACAGCAAGCATACCTCCATTATACATACACTGTACAGCAATCATACATTCATTATACATACACTGTACAGCAATCATACATCCATTATACATACACTGTACAGCAATCATACATTCATTATACATACACTGTACAGCAATCATACATCCATTATACATACACTGTACAGCAAGCATACATTCATTATACATTGTGACTGTACAGCAATCATATATCCATTATACATACACTGTACAGCAATCATACATTCTTTATACATACACTGTACAGCAATCATACATCCATTATACATACACTGTGTCTGTACAGCAATCATACATCCATTATACATACACTGTACAGCAATCATACATCCATTATACATACACTGTACAGCAATCATACCTCCATTATACATACACTGTACAGCAAGAATACCTCCATTATACATACACTGTACAGCAAGAATACCTCCATTATACATACACTGTACAGCAAGAATACCTCCATTATACATACACTGTACAGCAAGCATACCTCCATTATACATAAACTGTGACTGTACAGCAATCATACATCCATTATACATACACTGTACAGCAAGCATACCTCCATTATACATACACTGTACAGCAATCATACATTCATTATACATACACTGTACAGCAATCATACATCCATTATACATACTTTGTACAGCAATCATACATTCATTATACATACACTGTACAGCAATCATACATCCATTATACATACACTGTACAGCAATCATAAATCCATTATACATACACTGTACAACAATCATACCTCCATTATACATACACTGTACAGCAAGCATACCTCCATTATACATACAGTGTACAGCAAGCATACCTCCATTATACATACACTGTACAGCAATCATAAATCCATTATTCATACACTGTACAGCAATCATACATCCATTATACATACACTGTACAGCAATCATACATCCATTATACATACACTGTACAGCAAGCATACATTCATAATACATACACAGTGACTGTACAGCAATCATACATCCATTATACATACACTGTACAGCAATCATACATTCATTATACATACACTGTACAGCAATCATACATCCATTATACATACACTGTGTCTGTACAGCAATCATACATCCATTATACATACACTGTACAGCAAGCATACCTCCATCATACATACACTGTACAGCAATCATACATTCAGTATACATACACTGTACAGCAATCATACATTCACTATACATACACTGTACAGCAAGCATGCCTCCATTATACATACACTGTACAGCAAGCATACCTCCATTATACATACACTGTACAGCAATCATACATCCATTATACATACACTGTACAGCAAGCATACCTCCATTATACATACACTGTACAGCAATCATACATTCATTATACATACACTGTACAGCAATCATACATCCATTATACATACATCGTACAGCAATCATACATCCATTATACATACACTGTACAGCAATCATACATCCATTATACATACACTGTACAGCAAGTATACCTCCATTATACATACACTGTACAGCAATCATACATTCATTATACATACACTGTACAGCAATAATACATCCATTATACATACACTGTACAGCAATCATACATTCATTATACATACACTGTACAGCAATCATACATTCATTATACATACACTGTACAGCAATCATACATCCATTATACATACACTGTACAGCAAGCATACCTCCATTATACATACAATGTACAGCAAGCATACATTCATTATACATACACTGTACAGCAATCATACATCCATTATACATACACTGTACAGCAAGCATACCTCCATTATACATACACTGTGCAGCAATCATACATCCATTATACATACACTGTACAGCAATCATACATCCATTATACATACACTGACTGTACAGCAATCATACATCCATTATACATACACTGTGACTGTATAGCAATCAAACATCCATTATACATACACTGTACAGCAAGCGTACCTCCATTATACATACACTGTGACTGTACAGCAATCATACATCCATTATACATACACTGTACAGCAAGCATACCTCCATTATACATACCCTGTGACTGTACAGCAATCATACATCCATTATACATACACTGTACAGCAATCATACATCCATTATACATACACTGTACAGCAAGCATACCTCCATTATACAAACACTGTACAGCAATCATACCTCCATTATACATACACTGTACAGCAATCATACCTCCATTATACATACACTGTACAGCAAGCATACCTCCATTATACATACACTGTACAGCAAGCATACCTCCATTATACATACACTGTACAGCAAGCATACCTCCATTATACATACACTGTGACTGTACAGCAATCATACATCCATCATACATACACTGTACAGCAAGCATACCTCCATTATACATAAACTGTACAGCAATCATACATCCATTATACATACACTGTGACTGTACAGCAATCATACATCCATTATACATACACTGTGACTGAACAGCAAGCATACCTCCATTATACATACACTAACTGTACAGCAATCATACATCCATTATACATACACTATACAGCAAGCATACCTCCATTATACATACACTGTACAGCAAGCATACCTCCATTATACATACACTGTACAGCAAGCATACCTCCATTATACATACACTGTATAGCAATCATACCTCCATTATACATACACTGTGACTGTACAGCAATCATACATCCAATCCATTAATAATGGATTGGATGTATGATTGTTGTACAGTCACAGACACAGTGTATGTATAATGGATGTATGATTGCTGTACCGTGTATGTATAATGGACAGGGCTGTCTTTAATTTTGATTGGACCCTGGGCAAGCAATTTTTTTTGGGGGCCCCCCGGTCCCCCACCCCCACCCCCATCCCACACACACTCGGGATCAGTACAGGATCAGTAATGTAATGTATGTACACAGTGACCTCACCAGCAGAATAGTGAGTACAGCTCTGGAGAGAAGGTGTGTTCTGCTGAGCTCCAGAGTTTCCCAGAGAAGCATTGATTTTCTTCCACCCCTCCCCAGGTGTGTGGCAGACACCTGGGTAGGTTTTCCTGCTATGGAGCCCCGGGAAGCTGGGGCTTCATCTTGCACCCCCCCCCGTTCTCGGCTGGCGGGGTGTGCAAAGGAAAATGCAACAGCCAGTAGTCAGGATGGGGTGAGGAGATCCACCAGGGTCCACAGCCATGTGGGGCCCCCTCCCCCGACCTCAGCTGGGAGCTGCAAAGCTTCCAGCAGAAGCTCATCCAGGCAGCGGAGTGGAAAGTCTGCATCATAGTTACATAGTTACAAAGTTACATAGTTAGTATGGTTGAAAAAAGACATACGTCCATCAAGTCCAACCAGGGGATTGAAGGGAAGGATGTAAGGGGATAAGGGAAAGGGATGTAGTTTTATAATTCTGCATAAGCTTTAATGTTATTTTGTTCCAGGAATGTATCTAACCCTGTTTTAAAGCTGTTAATTGTTCCTGCTGTGACCAGTTCCTGAGGTAGACCGTTCCATAAATTCACAGTCCTCACGGTAAAGAAGGCGTGCCGCCCCTTTAGACTAAACCTTTTCTTTTCCAGACGGAGGGAGTGCCCCCTCGTCCTTTGGGGGGGTTTAACCTGGAACAGTTTTTCTCCATATTTTTTGTATGGGCCATTAATATACTTATATACGTTTATCATATCCCCATATCCAGCCTGTTTCCTCAGAACCCCAGCAATGGGGGGTAAAGGGGCCCAAAGAATCCCTGGCCAGCTTTGGGTCCAAAATCCAGGCCAAGATGGCTCAGTATGAACAGCTCGGAAAACAACTAAGAGGCCTCAGAGAGGAGCTGAAGTTTGCAAGACTGTTGAGACCCAATTAGCTCCGAGCAGGCTATAACTACCCCTCCCCCTTACTACAATAATTAATTAAATAATAACTGACACAACAACAATTCAACTTTTCCGTGGGTGGGGATCGGCCACAGCTTTATTTATAAAATTACTTATATAAATAACAATTTAACTGTAACAAAGACACCGATTGGCTTCTTGCCAACCCGAGAGGTGCTGCCACACTATCCTGTGTGGAGGTCTTCCCCGGGTTGACCCCGCTTTCACCGTCTTCTTACCGCCAAGCTGTGACTTACAATAAACAGAGATACAAAAAGGGAGGGAGGGAGGGCAAAACTCCGGGTCCTGGGCAGATTGAGGGGGGAAGGGAGGCACCACAGCTATAAATACCCAGGGGAGGGCCTTTGAAAGCCCGGGAAACTATTAGACCCCTGATTGGTGCACTCCTTCCCCCCCACCCATGGGACATACCACTATAGTTAGCAACAAGTTTTTACAGGCGGGGGAGGGGGCTAAAAAACATTGCCTGTATATTTCTTAACCCCTTAACTGCTCACCAGTCAGGGGGCAAGCTAGTTATGCACAGCTTGCCCCTCCAGACTGTTGAGACCCAATTAGCTCCGAGCAGGCTATAACTACCCCTCCCCCTTACTACAATAATTAATTAAATAATAACTGACACAACAACAATTCAACTTTTCCGTGGGTGGGGATCGGCCACAGCTTTATTTATAAAATTACTTATATAAATAACAATTTAACTGTAACAAAGACACCGATTGGCTTCTTGCCAACCCAAGAGGTGCTGCCACACTGTCCTGTGTGGAGGTCTACCCCGGGTTGACCCCGCTTTCACCGTCCACCCAAGAGATACTGGATAGCCAACACCTGGGGCCAACTCAGCCCCCCGAACACACCCAACACATTTCCTCTCCAGGAAAGTCGCCCAACACATTTCCTCTCCAGGAAATTCTCCCAACACATAACCTCTCCAGGAAATCCGAGGTACCTGCCGCCAGGTCCTATGTTTTTGCATTTTATTTTATTTTTTGTAATTTTTATTTTTTTTGTATTCACTAACTCTTGTGTGAACTCATTTCTCAGACTCGCCCATACACCGAAGAGTGCCGCAGCACTCGCACCACCTTGCGGAAAGCCGCTCGCAAAACAAAAACACATGTGGGAAACATCAAACTGGGCGAAAATAGCAACGCAACAAGCAGATCGCCCGCGCCCCACGCGCTGCGCTACCCTCTCCGGAAACTGAGCCCTCTCCGCCGACACCGACACAAAAAGAGAGCGAATCCCAAACTCACAACACCCCCTCCTACAAAGAGAAGCCAAAACCCAAAACAGACAATCGAGGGCGGGGAGCATAAAAGAAAAAGAGGTGGGGGGGGAGGCCCCCACCGCAGTCCAATCAACAATAGGACGACAACAGGAAAAAACAGTCATTCGTGGACCCTCATGCAGCACAAGCTGTGTGTCCCAGATCGCCTAAGCAATCTCGGACCGACGGACCTGAAAACGCACAAAATAGGCACCCAAAAAACACATCAGACACCCAAGTGTCATGGAAGGAGACGAGGAGAAAGAAAGTGCCCCATCCACCTAGCCCCGAAAATAGCCAGCGCAAAACCTCAGATCAGAAAAAACGACGCAAAAGCGACAACCAAAAATCCGACCCACAGCCGCCACCAAGCGACCCAAAAACTGATAGGAAAAAATGGTCGCCGACAGCAAGGCCACCCGCTCACGGGCCCAGCCCCTAGGTATACACCAACATCCCACCAACCGCAAAGCAGAAAAGAAAAATCACCCCCCGTCATGCGGCAACCTCACCCCACTGGATCGCAGCACAGTGGGAAAGCACCCTTTTTTTTTTTTTTTTTTTTTTTGCACTGAGTAGTAGGTGATTCACATGAACAGGTGAAGATACCCAGCGTCACATACTAAGAATGTTAATTGGATACATGCAGAATACAGCCCAAATCTCGAACGTCCTTGGATAGGAGACACAGCAGTTAACTTATTTTATCACAGCCTATCAAAACGAAATAGGAAGTCAAACAGCAGAACCTTGTAGGTACAAAAAACAAAACCCCTATCCACAGACACACTTGGAACCTTCGGGACCCTCCTTGACTGTAGACATCCCGGCCTCCACACCAACCCCAACTACTCGCAAGCGCCTCACCGTGAGTGTGACCAAGTCGCAGGAGCCACTAAAGCGGACCAAGAAATACACCAATCTCCACGATGACCCACAGGCCGAAAATTTAACCACAACTGTATCACTCAGTCCTACCCCGGGACCCGAACCTGAGGTGGTCTCCCATTCCACAGCCACATGAGCAAACCTTCCGACTCCACCCGAGGGAGCAACCTCCGGAACCACTGCCAGAGAACGGGACAAAGCGTCAACACCCAATACCGACCCCAGGGAGTACAGCCGCAAAATAAACCTTATCTCCAAACAGCGAAGCACTAGGTGCAACAAGCCGAGCGCAGGAAGAAAGCCGAAAGAAAGAAATAATAACAGTGACAACGCCCCAAATGTCAGACCGACAAAACGCCCCCGATCACTCAAATCACACCCAAAAAAGAAAAGCATCACCAAATTATAGCGCAATCAAGCACAGGGGCCACGCCAACCCACACAGTACCGTTACAATCCTAGAACATGAACTGCCGAAGCAAGCACCCAAAGTCCCACAACCAACACCAAAGGAAAAAGCGCAAACAAAAAACCCAAGCATGGCAGAAACCCACTGACTACCAAGACACCCAGTAGTAAACCACCCTGCAGCACCACTGGAAAACCAAAACACCACACCAACAACCAACCAAACCAGCCACACCCGGGAACAGAGCGAGCTCTCCATGAGCTGCAACGGGGGACTGAAAGCAGGCCTGTCCACTGCATCACGCCTGAAAAAAACCCAACCAACCGGAACGTCAGCCCTTAGTGCACCAGGGGCACATATGCGGGGGCACAGATACCACACACCCTCGGCGGCCAGAGACAACCTGCAGGAAAAAACTCCGCCCTGAACCACATTCCACGTGGAACATTCAGTAAACCAGCAAGGACCGGAACCGGGGCACATAGCGAGCCCTGAAGAAACCAAAACAGAGAAAACGCAATTACTCCCTGACCATAGGAAAGCAGCAAACCAAGGCCAACAAGGCATGCGGAAGACATGCTAATCTCCTCAAAATCGTTCCAATTTTAACATACATGCTGCCGAAGCGAGCACAAAATATGGACGCTTCACAAATTTGCATGTCAGCCTTGCAGCAACAAACCACACCCCAACA